>NC_056732.1:381891592-382134092 GCF_019279795.1 Protopterus annectens | reverse complement strand
AGAATGATTTATACTACTTTATGAATATTCTGTATGGCTGTCATTATTCTCCTTAAGGATCTGCATCCAAAATCCCATTCTCTCCTTTTTTCTTGAATTTTCTCTCACTTCATGGTCATCCCTTTCCACTTTGAATTATAGCTTTCCTGATTGTGTTGTGTAGATGACACTCAACTGTGTAGCTGTACAATATCACTTCAATTCAGGTAATCCTTAATCACCTTGTTTTATTGGAAGGATCACTTTATGCCACTGGAACCCCCCCCCCCCCCAAATAAAATCATTCACCTTTTTATGAATTACTGCCCACAAATTCTCCTCTAGTTGATAAAAATATGCATGACCCATATATAAAACTAAAGGGACTAAAACATTTTCAATGCTTGTAACTAGCTATCCATATCCATAAACAAGAGCTTCCCATTTCTCAGTTCTTGTATTAGTGTGTTCCCACATATCCTTAGCTGCCATAACCAAATCCTTTTAACCCATACTCCCTAAATGCTTCATTTTATTGTGTCCCCATGAATATGGGTATTGCTGAACCAATTAATGTGTGAGTATATATGTTACACTTATAACCTTTGCTTTGTCTTCATTAATTATCTATCCCCAAAAGACTTAAATCTGTCTCAGAATGCTCCACCACACAGAGATGTCCTTTCCTGGGTTTATCTGGTGCAAAATGACATCATCTGCAAATAAATCCAACTTTTTTTGATTACCCTACCAATTATATCCTTGAATTTCTGAGTCCCTTATTATCTTCACCAATGGCTCTAAATATAGCGTAAATAGCAAAAGGGGAAAGAGGATACCTCTGCCTAGATCCTCAGTTCAGACACAACTTATCAGAGAAGAACCCTCCCACTTTAATTTTTGCCTCTGATCCCTCATATATCCTCCTAACTAATCTTGTTATTGCATAAGGGAATGCAAATGTTTCCATTGCCCTAGTTATAAAATCCCTCCTTACTCTGTTTAATGCTTTCTCTGCATCCAGACCACCTAACAACAGTTGTATTTTATAGGTTCATAAGTTCATAGGTAAGTAGTAGGCTAACTGCTTGTGGGCCATTTTAAGCCTAGACAATTTCCCTTTTTGTGCTTGAAATAACTGTTTGGCTGTAGTTTGGCCTTATCCATCCCATAGCCAATAATTGAACATTATCCCTAATGAGAATAAGTGAAATCATACCACAGATAATTTGAGGGGGTCAATGCATGAGATAAAACATTTAGAAGTTGCAGAAGAGGTTTAGTTACTTCTTGTCTGAGCATTTTTGATGCCATTTAACCTGCAGAGGTGATGTAAATCTATCAGTAATAGGACAGAGGATGTTTTGAATGCCAGACATAGGTCACCTCAGTCTGTAAGAAATGGAGTACAGTGACAGGGTCTTGAGTCAGTCCATATAGGACATGTTGTTTAGGTCTTGTATCCTTTTAGCAATGGGGAAAATACTTTTCAAAGGGGCCATTACATTCAATGACTGGCCTAATAAGGGCTGATTGAAGGGGGCCAATGATATCCCTAGATCTAGACACTATCCCTTTGTTTACAAGCTGTGCAATATAGAAATACTTTCTTACAACAGACACATGTTGATCAAAAGTTAGGTCACTGTCCACATATATTGCCAAATCCAAACAGCTGAGTTAACTTTTACACTCTGCTTCCTTCTGGATCACCATTGATGTAGTAAGATGTTTACCAACCCTCCACAAAATAACATTGGTTCATATCTATCAATTTTGGCAGCACCTTTGCCATTCCTTTAGCTATTATAGATATATACACTTTTATAATTATGGTTTAGAATTGAAATGGGCTTATATGAAACTAAATATGATGGGGCTTTAACATCTTTAGGTATTACAGCCACCACTACTTTCTTCCAGGATGATGGTGCTTCTCCCCTTTTTAAACACTGTTAAACAAAACCTCCTAGATCTTTATCACGTTCTTCCCTAACTAAACTTCCACAGGAATACCATCTATTCCTAGAAACCTTCCTGCAGATTAATTATACATTACTGCTTTTATCTCATCTCTTCATATCTTAACTGTTAGTTGTTGAGCCTCATCTACTTCTAACCTTGGCATATTTGAGTCTTCCTTAAATATTTCCATTTGTGATTTTTCTCGTTTTCCACATTTTTCTGCTTTACACAATTGTTTTTATAAAATTTTACAAATATCTCTAATACTTCTACAGGATCTTGGGTTATTTTCCTTCTTACAGGCTGCCTAAGCTTGAAAACAACACTTTCTACTTTCTGTTGCCTAAGTGCTCTGGAGTTATTATCAAAAAACAAGTTGCTTAACAGCAATCTTTCCAAACCCATGCATATTATCCAGGTACTCCTTTATTTTCTCTTTAGCACTCTGTAGTTGTGCCTCTTCTTGTTCTGTGAGAATGTACAGATGCCTCATTTGCAAAATTTTCAACTCACACTGAACATTTATTTACTAATTGAAAACTATTCATTACATTGCAGTCTCTTATTTTTAAAGCCCACTTGCATACTCAAAATATTGTTATTAGATTAAGCTAAGGGCAATAATCCAGACATTCACCTATGCCAAAGAAGAAGGAAATATCTCAACTCTACATCTGTTATAAACAATATACTTTTACATTGCATCTTCCACTCCAACAGCCCAAGATTACAACATGCTTTTGTACAGCCTTAATCCTATTTTTACATTGTAATGCCTTCATATCTTAAAACAAGAAAAAGAAATACTTTTATATTTTAGTATCTTTATCATATACAACAATCACTGAAAACGCTTTACTATGTAAGATGCAAATTATATCGTTTTATACAAATACTGTTTAGAACAAAATATGTTTCACTTACAGTTACATTTTCTTTTAACTCCTTTTAGTGTCTTTACAAACATCAATGGCATGAAGTGGTGTATATATCTTTCAGCCCTACCAGAAGTTAACAAAGTCAACCAAAATCCTGCCTTTTTCATCCACTTTTTCTTGTAAAGCCATATTTCACAAATGTGATTGATGCTTTATAGTCTCACATTTATTTACTAATTCAGTGTTGCTGGTCTTCTTCCTGTTCATCTCCATCTCCCAACCCCAGATTCCAGTTCAACTCCAAGGTGCTCTCGATTTTTCTGGTCAACTCCTGTACTTTTTTTTTGTCTCTCAAGAATTTTCATTTAGAACCCTGGAAAAGGTTTCACTAGCAAAGTCTCTCTATGAACTTTATTATCAGAAGAACGAGAAGCAGAGCCCCTTCTCTTTGATGGCCAAACTTTTGTATTTCCTCCTTAGCTTGTTCTACATCAAAAAATTACTTTGATCCTCTAGGAAAAAAAAAAAGTATTCTGAAGACAGCTTGATGCAGCAGCTTGAATATTACACATGCCTCTTGACATTCCTTGATTGCTGGTATAAATGTGCTTCTCCTCTGCCTGGTGTGCAATGAATAATTATTTTCCAAAAATACTCTACTGTCTCCAACTTTTAATAATTTACACTTCTGTTCACAGTTTTGTCAGGATCAACTCTTTCTGCTGTTATGTTTGTATCTTTACTACTACGAGTCTTGGCTGCTTTCTCATGGCTGGGTTTGGTGCATGCACACAATGTGCCCTTTCAATTAACAAATCCCACTGTGGAATACCAGTCCAGTTACTTATTTGTGCTTTCATAAAATTAATACAGTCTGTTCCTTCCAGTTTCTCTGGTACAGCTGAAAATCTCAAATTTTCCCTGCATGCTCTGTTCTCTAACTTGACCATTTTTTGAAACAGCTCTTCTTGAGAAGTCTTATACTCAGCCAGCCTTATCTTCATTTCGACCTCTGATTTTTGCAGTTTTATCTATTCATCTGAATAGTTGTTTAAAGCTTCTTCCATTTTCCAACCTTTTGTTAGTTGAATTGATACACTCCTTCATTGTTTCATTTATTTAAATCAGCACTGAGCACATTTCATTTATTGTTTCCTCTAAATTACTGGAAGTCCTCTCTTGCAGCAAAGCTGGAGCTTGAACTCCTTTTTTTGCTGTACAGCTGCAAGATTCTTCAAAGTCAATGTTTTCTCTTCACTTTTCTAGTTTATTTTCTTTAAAGCTCTCTAAGTTTTTTCTTTGCTGGTATCCAGGCAGTATACTTACTAGCCAGTAAGTGAATTTTACTAAAACTGGCAGAACTGATGGCCTTTATCTATCAGTTTCATTTTTCACATTGGGAGAGGTGAAATTAAGCTGTTGATCATTGTACAGCCATTTTGGAAACACCAACATCACAGTCTTTATGCTATAATATACAGTAGTAGGAGTATGCTCATCATAAACAAAACTCAACATTTTTCACTGTAGTGCTAAATCTTTGAGAGAAAAACATGTGAGTAATGTCAGAGGTGTCAGGACCACTTTGCATATCAAACTTTGTCCAGACTTTCATCTCTAATCTTTACTACTGTCATATTCTGCAAACCAAGAATGATGAGTTTTGAACTGGTATGAGCAAATGTTACAGGATGGGGGAAGGAAGGGTGTGATTCTTCTTGCAACTGTAGATTCTGTTACAAATCCAGTTTTATAGTGATTATCTATATTTTTGTATTTAAGAGTTCTAGCTGCAGTAGCACACAGGGCAGAATCAGATATTCAGTTTTGTTGGGGGCTATCCTATGAGAATATCACTGTAATAACCATGACCCTGAAAAAAAGACCTAAGCCTGTGATTATGTCTACTGCATACCAGTTTGGAAATGTGGTTGCAGACAAAAAGCAGCAGCTGTGCAAATGTCATCTATGGATGCATTAAAGAGAAAAGCCATGGATATGGAGACAGATCTGGTGGAATGTGCCTCAGGCCATTTTTGTAGTGATTTGCCATATGTTTCATAACAGAATATATTACAACAGCCACTTTGGACAGGCTGTATTTCTTTGTTTGCTTAGTGTCTTTTTGGAATAGGGCATATACAAGTGATAGCCTGTGAACAGAGAGTATAAGCATACTTTTCTAAAATGAAAAAGGTGTCCCAAGGTGGAATAAGATCCCTGATCTGCCAATGAAGAAGAAAGGTACCTCAGATGATGTCCTTACAGACTTTGATGGAACTAAGGGTTTAGAATTATGATCTCCCTGGTTGTTTAAATCTATTGCCATGTGGAATCTGACAGGGGACTAACTGAAACATCTAATGAATAACTCCAGGGGTACTAAAGAACAACCAAAATAAGGGCAGAACAGGGATTCAAATTTTCTGTGGATGCCCAAATTGAAAAAAGCTCCCATTTGTCGTTATATGTTTTATCTGTGCAGGGTTGTTGAGAAGATGTACTTATCAACTTATGAGGATTACAGATATGATAACTAGCAAAATTCAAGGAGCAAGATCATAAGCTAGACAGAAGAAAGATCTGGATGATCTTGCATAGAGGGGAAAGTCCACTAGAGTTTATTGAAGTGAGCTAAAGTTGAAATGTCTGTAGAAACTCCTGAAGAACAGAAAAACAGAACTGTCTGGAATAGCAAGGAGTAAATGGAATTACTGTTGACTTATAGAAGGAATTTTGCCCTCATTCAAATCAGAAAGAAAGCATGAAGAAGTTATGTTAGAACAGTTTCAGTGTATCCTTGCTGCTGCTGTTGGGAGAAGGAATCTGAAAGAAAAACTTTCAAAACATCAATGTCTGCAGGAGGCAGAGTAGTCATACACTGAATGGCCCCACAATAAAAAATCATTTTCTCCTTGGAGGGGCAGAGGGACCATTCTTTCAGGATAAGGATGTCCTTGGTCAAGCTATCTTCTGAATAGGTGCACTATGCTAAAATTTGGACTTCGGACAGGAATCTATACATCTGGAGGGTTAAATCCCATATATCATATATTGTATAGTATAAATATATATATATATATATATATATATATATATATATATATATATATATATATATATATATATATATGTGGTTTACTATCAAAATGTTGAATGTCACAACAATTTTACAATTGTGTCAAATTTGGACATGTTGATTTTTCAGAATGTCAGAAATCATTACCAAGAAAGGTTAACATTCTCAAGAATTCGAAATAACTTCACCTATGATGAGATGACGTCAGACCCTCATGCTATTGTGGTGATGGTACCATGGATAATATCTAATTTTTTTTTATTTTTTCAGGAGGGCAAGCCCCCCTGCACCCCCCCACACCCCCTGCCAATCATATATACTAACTCCATGATCAAACTACAGTGAGGAAAAGGGTAAAGTCCCCGATCCTCACTGTACAATGATCTCCATTCACAATGCTGAACTCATAACAGTGAATCAAGCTTTACTTTCATTATTATGAGTTCGTAATCTATTTTAGTTCAGCATTGTGAAAGTTTGAAAAGGCACATTCGACCACACGGTGTTCTAAGAAGTGCCATTCAATATTTTGATAGTAAATATATATATATATATATATATATATATATATATATATATATATATATATATATGTTGTGTGTGTGTGTGTGTGTGTGTGTGTGTGTGTGTGTGTGTGTGTGTGTGTGTGTGTGTGTGTGCATGTGTTTGTATACATGGGTCTACTTCCAAATCCCAATGCCTATATGATCAACAGTAAAAAGCCCAAGACAAAAATAACGAAACTGAAGAAACCTGAACATCGACTTTTTCCCCGGGTAAGTAAACACTTGCCCAACATGCCCTTTTCTCCACTGTAGTGTGATCCCGGAGATGGTATAGATATAGTTAGGAGGGTGTGGGGGGCATACCTCCCCATCTAGTTGGGTTTTACTTACCTTAGTGTGAGTTTCATTTATGTTTGGGCAAATGTTTACTTACCCTGGGAAAAAGTCAACATTCCAGTTTCTTTAGTTTCATTATTTTCATCTCGGGCTTTTAACTGTTGATCATATGAGCATAGAATAATGAGTTGAGTATGCAACATTGAGTAGGGGAAACCACAAGCCACAAGGAAGAATTCATTAAAGGAGTGCAGGAACTGTATGTACTCAAAATGGGGTGTTGGTGTTGGTAGGGGGATACTAGACACCAGGTATAACTCTTTAAAGTGTGCCTAAGTGGTTTAGATAGAATAAGGATTGGGGGATGGGGGGACCATTAGCCATCAAGGATAACTCATCAAAGTAGAGCCTGAGAAACACATACACAGAAAGAGGATCAGGGGATAGGTGAACATTAGACATCAGGATTAACTCTTTTAATGAATAACTGATTGGCACAAAGAACGGGGATTGGGAGGTGGAGGAATACTAGACACCAGGAATAACTCTTTAAAGTGTGCCTAAGCAGTTTAGATGGAATGGAGATTGGGGTGGGGTTACCAGTAGCCATCAAGGATAACTCATCAAAGGATCAGGGGATATGAGAATATTAGACAACAGGAATAACATTTTTAGTAAATATCTGAGAGGCACATACACAGAATGGAGTTGGGGGGACGCTACATATCAAGGATAACTCTTTAAAGCATGACTGAGTGGCACATAGATAGAATGGGAACAGGTGGGAGGGGGAAACCATTAGCCACCAGGGATAACTCATTAAAGGAGTGTCTGAGAGGTGCATACACAGAACAGGGATCGGGGATGAGGGGTAATTTTAGACACCAGATATAACTCTTTAAACAAGTGTCTGATTGGCATGTACATGGAACAGGAATCAAGGTGGTAAAACATTAAATATGAGTGATACTCAATATTTCATGCCTTAAAAGCACATATTTAAAAATAAAGGAGCAGGGGGGGCTAGACATTTGGGATAAATAACATTCCTTAAAAGGCAATAGCCAGAATTCAAACCTTCCCACCTCCCACAAAGGATATTTGTTCTCTGTGGCACCACTAGGCATCATGGATAAGCTTAAAAAATATATATATATAAATGAAACAAAAGAAGTATAAAGGGAGAGATTTGAACCAGGCAGCCTCGAGACAAGGAATCCCTGCATTAGCCTGCTGTACTAACTGAAATGTTAGTGCATCACACAATTTTTAACATAATTGGGTGGCACAGTGGTGCAGTGGTTGACATTGTTGTCTCACAGCAAGAGGTCATCCGGTTTGATTCTTGGTTGGGGTACCTTCTGTGTGGAGTCTGCATGTCCTCCCTGTGTTCAAGTGGGTTATCTCTGGGTATTCTGGTTTCCTCACACTTTCCATAGACATGTGTCTGGAGTGTTTCTCTTGGGCCTCTGCTGAAAATAGGCTCTGTCCTAGTCAGACTTTCCCAGTCAACAGATGTTAAATAAATAAATAAATAAATATTGAATTTCTTGGTATTAGAAAATGAGTGAAACACTTTGTGATGTATGAAGAGAAGAACAGGAAATGTTAGGCATTCCTTTCAGCCTTGTAGGTAACAACTTTTGCCCTAGCATATATTTACAGAAGGATATGAAATGTGAAACTTAAATGTCTGTCACTAAAGACTGTGTAATCATCAGTGAATTAGCAGGCCAGGAGAAAAGGAGACATTGTGGATGTTCTGACAACAGGGACAAGTATGAGGTATGGTGTGTGTGTGTGTGTGTGTGTGTGTGTGTGTGTGTGTGTGTGTGTGTGTGTGTGTGTGTGTGTGTGTGTGTGTGTGTGTGTGAATGAAGGCAGGTGTCTGTGCTAACACAGTGTGGCTACTACTGTTAACTACCAGAGAAAGTGATTATCTGTACTTTGTGGTACTTAACTGTGATTCATAGACATGCAAATTAACCAATAAAAAGTTCTTTCCTCATAGTGGCTGATGTGTCTATGAATCAAAATACCACATCACAGAAACAGAGCCTTTTTATCATGGTCCATAACATGATGCAGTAGACATTTAATAAATCCTCAGGTCAGTTACAGATCCCCACTTGCTCACAAATGTTAAAATCCAACTTGCTGCCATCATCTTGAACAGTCAACTAACAGAGAAAAAATTTCACACAGGAATGCTCCAAATGAAAGAAAAGAAGCAAAGAAATAAAATCAGCATAAACCTTCAGACAGAAACACCCCCAACTAAAATACATTACCAAGTCTGCATACACAAATAACAACAAAGAAATAAAACAAATCAGGGATCAGGACTGGGGCACAAACCAAGCAGACTTTACAGTAATAAAAGCACTAAAAACTCAATTTTAAGTACATTACCTGATCAGGAACAGTACAAAGTAAAATGAATTCAATATGGTAAACAAATAATATCCTGAAGAAAGTAAAAGCATAAATTCTATAAATAGAAAATGAAGTACTGAAAAGAAGGGAGAGGAAGTGAATAATATGAAATAACAACATTCACCATAGCAACAGAAAGCAGTGGCCCTGATTTAGGAGTCAAATTATATACACACATAACCACAGAGAGAGAGTCTGACAGGCATGTTTGACCTAAGAGTAATTCCGAAGATAGAGTCCACAAAAGTAAAACACTGAACGAATACAAATGTATATTAAAATGTAAATAAAATACAAATTACCCCAAAAATATAAATAAATTAAGCCAACAATGTCACTATCACTAAATCAACTTAAAAAATGAGAGGGGTGGGGTCATTTCTGTTTACATATGTGTATATACTTCAGTTATTAGGAACTGCCACTAAAATGACTATCCTTGTGTACACTTTTAGGAACAAGCGTATCATAAGCTAAACAACTTAAACATGATGGGGAGGGGAGCATTACTGCCTGACTGCCTATATGTGTCTTTCACTTCTTGTAGTAGACAACAGAATTGTTACTTTTGTGAACTGTTTTTTTTCTTTCCTGGAGACAGTATACATTTTTGTGAACTACTGTGCTACTCATATGTTAATTTCTTCATCTGGAATTGTTCCCCTGCCAGAATTCCACGGAGGTGCTAAGTAAACGAGTGCAACAGAACACAATTTGACAAAATGTTTCCTAACTGACCACCTCCAACTACAAAAGTAGCTCCAGCACATTAACAACTAAATTTAGAAACCAAAACCTTGCTCAAAAAGTACAGCAATACCCATATTTATGGGACATGATAAGATGAAGTATTTGGGAATATGGATTAAAAAGGCTTCTGTTATGGCAACTAAGGATATGTGGGAAGAAACTAAACAAAAGATAACACAAAAACTGAAAACTTGAACTCTTATTTATGGATATAAATAGTAAGATACAAGTAGAGAAAATGCTTTTAGTTCCTTTAGTTTTATACATAGGCCAGTCTTATTTTTATCAACCCGATGAGAAGTTGTGGTCAATAATTCATAAAGAATTGAAGGAATTTATCTGGGAGGGAATGAAGCTAAGAGTTAAGTGAGATAAACTGATCCTTCTGATAGAACAAGGAGGTTTAGGTTTATCTGCTTTGAATTGATATTTTAGCGCTACACAGTTAAAGCTTACATACATAACACAAGCAGAATGCTATAATTCAAAGGGAAAGGGATAATGATGAAGCAAGGGGGAAGTCCAAGAAATAGAAAGAGAGTGGGATTTTGGATCCAGATCCTTAAGGAGAATAATAACAATCATACAGAATATTATGTTCATAAAGTAGCAGAAAGTATTCTAAGAACTAATATAAGGATGGAGAAAAGAGATTTTGCCAATAGTGGTGACTGCAAGTAGGAGTACATAAAACAGACAAGAGGGGGCTGAATTTTTTTGGAGAAACTTGGCAAAGGAACCAAGATATTTACAGCAAATAACTCAAACAGGAAAGATAATAAGGTAGGACAAGGCCAAGAAGACATTTGGATTGCAGGCTAAAGACCTGCTCTGGTAGAGTTTTTAATTGAATCTAGAACGTGCAGCTGTTAGAAAATGGATGATTAGTAGGGCATATAAAATATTGAATGATAACTATAAGAATCAATCAGAAGAGGTTAAAAAAAGTGGGAAAAGAAACTAGAAAAGCGATCTACAACCAAACAATGAGAAGACATATGTATGACTCCCAAGTATGCAAATAAGTCCAGAAGGTTTGGGATCTTTGCTTGGAAGTGTTTGCATAGGTATTTTTATACCCCAAGCAGACTTCAAAGAATTTTTCCTCAGATAGACAGCAAATGTTGGAGTTGTGGTGGAGAAGATTGAGGTAACTGGGAACATATGTTTTGGGAGTGTAACAAGATGGCAGATTTTAAAAATTCCATACAGAATACTCTATCAGAAATACTGAGTGCTGAAATGGCTGTAAGTAGGGAAGTGATTCTTAAGATCTGAATTGTCTAGACATAGTAAAGCCTTATTAAGTTTAATTCTGTTGGCTGCCATAAAGCAGTTATTAGAAAATGAAATTCAAAGCCTATAGCAACTGTATTTGAGGTATTGAATATTATAAAAGAGATAAAAGAACCAGAAGAGAGATCTTTAGAAAAGGGAAGCAGTAACTTACATAGAAGTGAATGGAAATTGTGGGAACAATGCATGTATAATAATGTTCAGGAGGAGTGAAGTTTAAGGGAAGTCAGGAATTCAGCAATTGTTAGTAATATTAGACTGATGACAGTAGCGATGAAAATACCTGTGATGTATATTGTAATTAAATAAAAAATGTTAAAATGGTTTGTTTTCTTTTCTGCTAATGAATGGTTACTTATGTCTTATGTGATAATTTAACAAAGGTGTTTAAAAATGGAGAAAACAAAAGGAAGAGCTTCTTCATTATGAAGAAGTAATATGTATAAAAAGCTAGCACTTTTTTAGTATTTATTTTTGTTTTTCTAAAGATAATTGTGTGTTTTTCACTTAAATGACTACCCTGAAAACTTCATATAAAATTCCATACAAAGAAATAGTTATAATCCTGCAGAGCAACCTGTTAATTAAAATGGGCAGATAAACTATTTTACATTTAAATATACAAAGCATATAATTATTACACATAAACCATAAAATATAAAATTCAAATGCAAACAAAAAAGTATAGATGCCCATTTTATAAGTACAATAAGGCACTTGGAAGTGTGCATGGAACAGATATTTCCACATGCCCAGGGACTGTAAAGCACTTGCCTAGTCAAAATACCCCTGGAAGGTGTGGTGGCATTATTTTCATGCACACTCCACATGCCTTATTGCATATAAACATACATACACATATGTATACATTTATATACATACATATATATAAATATATATATATATATATATATATATATATATATATATATATATATGTGTGTGTGTGTGTGTGTGTCTCTATATTTATGGGTCTACTCACTTTAGTTGAGTAGTCTGTATATCGACCTCCAAAACATTGACCACAAAAGGCTGACAAACAAAGCTGACACATAAAGAGCTTTGGTGCATGCAACAAATAACATAATTTCTTGCCACTGTAATAAATAAGACCATTACCATCATAACTGCTAATGGACAGAAGACTTCTGAGTAAAGCACCCAGGTCAGTTAACATGGCTGCTGATGGAGCTGCAGATCTAGCATCCCGTGTCTTAGCAGGCCCTGCTGCTGTATGTACAACTCCGTATGCCTTGTTTGCATATTCTACTTATCTTTACTTTTTTCCCCAGTAACTTACTTTGCACAAACCCTAATCGCTTTGCAGTAAGTCAGTGGGTGTTCTAGTGCCTGATGTATTCTACATTTGTGAGCCTCAGTCATTCTAACACTACTTTTTGGGCTAAAGATTATTACAATTGTAATAGTGAACATGTAGTATATATTGTTACATGTATGTCTTGTGAAAGTTATTACATTGGAAAAACGATAAGAAATTTAAAATGCAGAATCTATGAACACAATTTAGCGATAAAAAAGAAAGATAAAACTAATTCTTTAGCCAGACATGCACTATCATGTATTGATTTCAAAAAGTTTATATTTTTTGTGTTAGAAAGATTGGAAAAAGTGCCCTTTAATGGAGATTTAAATAACACATTAGAGTGTAGGGAAGCTTTTTGGCAGCTATACTTAGGTGCAGACAGTGCACCTGGTTTAAACGAAACTATAAATTTAAAATGTTTTTTAAAATACAAATGACAATATTTGTCAAATATTTCATAGAAATGTATTTTATACATACACATTTTTATCTATTTTTTATATGTATGGTATTTTTATGATGGGAAATAGATACATTCATTATTCATTAGTTATTTGCATTCAAAATGTATTTTTTATTTCAAGTTGAATGGTTATTATGTCATTTCCTGTACTTAATCGACAATTAGTAATATAAAAGGAAGCTTGGGTAGGGCAATCTTATTTCTGAAGAAGTTCACAAATAAAGAGTGGATGAAAGCGCTAAGTTACTGTCCGATTGTGGTCATTTTATAGTTGAACAGGACTGGTTTCCTTCTCTTTTTGTGTTTCGTGGCGCCTGATGTATATTACTTAACTGTCTTTTAATTGGTAGTTATGCTAACAGTATTCATGAATTGCCATATCACTCTCCTACAACCTTGGATGTACTGACTCTACATTTTTTATTCAGTTCTTGTTGCAGTAAAGCAGGGCATAGATTGTGCCATCACAAAACATGCCTTTCCCTTCTAGCTATTGCTGTCCAAAAACTCAGGCAGTACAGGATGTTCCCTGTGCACAGCTGAGTTTTAGAGCACTTCATCACATGTTATCTTATAACTATATATGAGGGTAGATAAACTACCTGCATTTTCTCAATGAAAAATCAAGCCCAGTAAGACAACCATTAATGAATTTGAATGTTGCAGTTCAGTTTTTTTTATTCTACATAATTTGCTGTATATTCATGTAGTGACTAATTAATTTCTTTCAAAATATTTGCAAAGCTGTTAAATAATAAGTTTTAAGTGCCAAAGTGTCAATGTTAACATTAAGAAAATTAATGTTACACCAGCTTCTGCAAATTCATCATAGTAAATGGTGTCTGCATGATATGTGCTCTGATAATAATACAAACAATTATTATTATTTATTATTATTATTATTATTGATTGGTTTGCTTGACTTGTTAGTTCCCCAGGCGGGCCGTTTGGACATCACACATGGACCTTTAAGGTATTCACCACAAATCTTCTCAGTAGCATAACACAACCTATTTCTGGTCTTTATTAGGACAGCACCCTCTGTTTATGGCCAATTGGTCCATTGCACAGTCGGGCGTTCCCCTGTACTTCCTGTGTGTTCTTTTGCTCATACACAAAACTTGGAATGACTTAGACTCCTCCCACTCCTATCATTTTGACCCACCATATACGTACAGTTTTATTATTGGCTAAAGTGAATTTTTGCTGGACAGGCACTACATCATTGTGTAGCACTCCAACATCAACCTTCCTTCCCTTAGGTGCTTTCATCTCTACCAATAGGATAGCTGAACAAAAGCCCGCAATTTTTGCACCATTATTATTGGCTTAATGGCACCCATTTCTCCACCCCCTGCTACCCCCTATCTAAAAATGCATACTCAGCCCACCAAAATTACTGTAAGCTCTCAAATGGCCACTTCTGGCAAGCTGCCTATTTTTTTTCTCACTGATATGCAGCTACGTCAGCAAGAGGCACTCCCAGCCCCTATTGGTGCATACCCTTATACCAATAGCTTTGTTGTTTACTTGCCTGTCTTTTTTCACAATACATGTTTGGCTCACTGGTTTCCTTAACTTATGCCCCTCAGCACCCTATCATTATATGTATTGTCGACCCACCAAGTAAGCTACTAGATCCTGATTGACTGACCCTTGCCCGTCTTTGTGTTCCACTCCTGATTGACACACATGTTTCCATAGTTCCACCAGCCTTTCTGTACACATATCCTCAGCCCACTAATAGTGTTACTAGCTACTGATTGGCTGGCACCCACACCCACCCTCTGTCTTATTCCACCCCCTCAGGATTTTCAAAGCTGGGCTTTTTCTTTTACCATAATTGATTTGCAACAAGGAACTATGTATGAATGTTTTTGTTTTTTTTTTGTTTTGTTTTTATTTTTATGATTTAGAAGAACAATATGAAGCTGAAAAAGATAAAAGGACTGTACATATTTATGTAATATTTAGGATTATGCTGAAACAAAAGGACTGAAGAGGAATTGCAAGAGTATAAAAAGCCATTAAACAAAATTGAATTGTCTTTAATCACCCTAGCATGCTAGTATAAGGTTTACTGTAACATTTTAAAACATTCTGTACAGTAAAGACATGTCATGGATTAATCATTAATGATATTAACCTGTAGTTATTTCATAAAAAAGAAAGGAATGCAAAGTATAGTTGTATGAAGGGAGTGTTACCTTTAAGTTGGATGCATGTTATGTGGTATGTTCTATCTAATACTTCCAGTAAAGATTTTAGTATTAACATCAACCTTGCCTCTTGTCTGCTCATTTTGCCAGTTTAAGTACTGCAATAAATGTATATGTTACTGTATTGACTTTTACATGAGATGATAACATGCAAAAATTTTAAGTATAATTTTATTTTGGCAATATATTCTATGTTCTTTTACAGACAGTGATAGGCTGGGATTTAGAAAACATTGCCACATCGTGGTAAGCGAATTTACATGATGGGTGCCGTTCATAGGTTCATAGGTTCATAGGTTTATACTAGGCTATCTGCCCTAAGGCATTTATAAGCCTAGCCCAAATTTTTGTGGCTTACGCCACCCCTTATATGAAAAAATACTGTGCCCATTAGTTTGTTGTGCCTCTGTCCAGCAGTGACACAGAGATGATTCCCTGGGTAAACCTACGATCTCCCATCCACAGGTCAAGATTTCTCTTGAACAGAGCCAGCGAGGTGCTCTGCCTCACATGGACCGGGATTTTATTCCACAGCATAGGGAGTCTCTGAGTGATAAATCTATCCCTCCAGCACGTCCTATTTATATCCGTGCTAAGGTTTAAGTCGCTTGCTCTAGTGGTTTTGGTGGATTTGGATTTTTTGAGGTGGAGCATGTCCATTAATTCCGGGTTGGACATGGCCTTGTATGTCAGGCACATGTCACGTCTGAGCAGACGGTATGCGACTGAATAAAGCTGGAGTTTCTTCAATCTGGCAGCATATGACAGATTTTGGAGTCCTTTTATCCTTTTGGTGAGGAACTTTTGGGGTCTCTCCAATTGCTGCAGATGTCGGGTGAGATACATCCCGAATGGGGCATTGTACTCGATCATTGGTCTGATAAGTGAAGAGTACAGGGGAACAATGACCTCACTAGATCTGGATGTGAATCCCTTCATGATCAGGTGGGCAATGTAGAAGGTCTACATATATAATGTCAGAGACACGCATACTACTAGTGGCAACTGAGGAATGGCATAACTGGGTGCATTATATGCTAATGGATGTATAATGATATGGAAAGTAGGAATCTTATTAAAATCAGTGTGCTGGTGTATGTAAATCAGGCAAATCAAGATGGCAGAGTGATTCAGAAATGTATAGACAACACACCTCAGAAAAGCTCACACTATAGAAATGAACGTGATTGACTCCTGGGGTTCATGATGTGGAACCTGAGAGAAATGGTAGGGGTTGCCACCACATTAGTCAGTGTGTATTTCCAACATATACTGTTTGCCGCCATAAGTCAAAGAAATGCGCATGATTGCCCCCAGAGGCCCTGTGTCATCCAACCATGCTTAACATACCATGTACTCCATGACATCGACATTGTGGACTGCAGTTGAGTGGATATGGACACCATGCAGGACATAGTGGTCATGTGTTGGCCACATCTGCATCCCTGTGGGAGTCATGGATTAACTATCACAGTGGATACCAAGGTACATTTGGCTTTACTTATACTAGCTAGAGGGACTTTACAGAAACCTACTGAGGACAGAGTGGAGGGGGGTCTTATGCACTTGCCTTGATAATACCTCATCAGTTCCTCAATACCATGCTGTAGCATATAGGCAGAACATATGTGGTTTCCCTGTACCACAAAGGACAGAGCCAACACCATGCAGGACTCCCTTGATATAGCCCATTTCCCTGACTGTCTGGGGGCCACAGAATGCACTCACATACACTGGAATCAAGGCTCTTCCTGGGAAACTGGGACTGTGGTATGAGAACCACAAAAGGTATCATTCCATCAACTGCCAGGTTGTCTGTAATGCACAGGGCATCATTTACAATGTATGTACAGACCATCCAGACAATTCCATATGGTACACATTTGACTTGTATCAATCTTTTTCAAGGGGATATTTTACACAGTGTCATCTTATGGATGATGCTGCATAAAGTGGAAACACTGGTGGCATCCATAACACATCCCCAAACTGATGCAGAATGTGGTATAATTCTGTGCATTCATATACAAGAAACATAGCTGAATATGCATTTAAGCAGCTGAATCTGGTATAATTCTGTACATTCATATACAAGAAACAGCTGAATATGCATTTAAGCAGCAGAATGTGGTATAATTCTGTACATTAATATACAAGAAACATAGCTGAATATGCATTTAAGCAGCTGAAGGCACACTTTCACTGTCTGGATTCATCAGGTGGCACTCAGCAGTACAATCCTGGCACTTGTACAAAAATATTTACAGTATATGCAGTCTTACATAATATGATACTGAGGAGGCAGATACAGAAAGGGGCCCAGTTACAGGAGGAGGACAAAGCAGAATACCAGGCAGCAGAGGCGCATCCGGAAAAGGAGTCATTTTAGGAGCCATCTTCAGGGAAAGACTATGCCAGATGAAGGTGGGCACAGTATGCTGTGGCACTTGCAAAACAGGCATCAACTCACATATTTCTTCAGCCCCTAGGAAAGCTTAGTAAAGAAGATATGCTGCAGTAAAACTGATGCATGCTGATAAAACAATAGACCGTGTTTACCCATGCATAGGCTGGCCACAGTGTGCATCAGAAATTAGCAGCCCAAGTAACAGTGTGCAAAAGGCAGGACAAAGTCAACATCATCTACACAGGTGGGGAGGAGGCACATGCATGGATTCCTTCTACAGGGAGATGTGAGTGTGGAGAAGATGTAGGACAAGGAGTGCAGGTGTGTATATGGGCTGGGATTAAAGGGGTGTGTGTGTGTGTGTGTGTGTGTGTGTGTGTGTGTGTGTGTGTGTGTGTGTGTGTGTGTGTGTGTGTGTGTGTGTGTGTGTGTGTGTGACCTACTGTGGTCAGTGGTGGTGTGACTGTCTGCGGGAAACATCCTCAACAGTATAGGCACGCACTGGACAGCTCCAGGGCAAGTATAGTAGGAAACTGAAAGTAGAGTTATGTAAGTAAACTTGCAATAACAGTAGACATTCCAATGATCACTGTCGCAGTAGCCTAAGTTATATGGGTTATATCCTGCATAGGATATAACAGCTGGCAAGCTTCCAAAGCTTGGGGGCACCTTCTATGCACCCAAACCATTTGTCAGCTTAAGCTGTGCTGACTAAAAATACAGGTGCGGGTACCATGCCCTTCAGACCTTTCTTGCCAACTGAGAGATGAAGGGTGAGCCCTGAGAGGAAATCACTAGGAACAACAAAAAATAAATGTCCATACTCTCGCATAAAAACACAACAAAAAACAAGAGGGATGGAGGGGGGAGAGTGGCTACTGCACCAGTAATCACTCAAACATCTACTGTTATGGCCCTTGAACCCTTGGGGAATGGTCCTAGCAGAGCCTGATCCAGACCTGGAGAAGGAATCTAGCTTGTATTTCTTTGTAAAAGTATGTAGAGAGGACCATGCTGCTGCTTCTGGAATACTTATTTTGTCTAACCCTTTCCAAAATCACCATAAATGAAGTTAAGGCCCTGGTATAATGAGCCCTGACCCTACCTGGAATAGTTTTGTTGGGGAGGGACTAACTTAGACACAGGTTGTCCCTTCTACTTACCTTCACAAGAAATGAACAATGGATTTGAAGTTCTGAAAGATTTTGTTCTGTTAAGTACATGAGTTGTCTGTAGACATCATGGTATGAAGTATACTTTCTCCTTTATTTTCTTATTCAGGAAAGAACACAGGGAGATGGATAATTTGGCTTAAAGTAAACTTTGATACCACTTTAGGTATAAAATAATTACTTCTCAAGGAAACCCTGTCTAAGTGGACAATGAGATAAGGCTGACTCAAACATCATGAAGTGCTTTGAAAGGATTGTGAAGAAATATCTATCTGCGAGTCTGCCTAAGTCCTTCAATCCACTCCAGTTTGCATACCAGGCAAATAGATGGACTGCGGATGCCATATCAGTCACACTACACCTTGCATTAAAACACCTAGAAGGGAGGAACAACTATGTAAAGTTACTGTACATCGACTTCAGTTCTGTGATCCAACTGGTGGATAATCTCGTGAAACTCAGGATAAACAAGCACATATGTAAATGGACTCTTGACTTTCTGATTGGTAGACCCAAGTGGACATGTGTTGGAAACAACACCTCTCAATGCATAGTCCTGAATACTGGTGTTGCCCAAGGTTGTATGCTCAGCCCCTTGCTCTTCACCATCCTCATCCATGACTGCACTGCAAAACGTAAGTCAAACCATATTATAAAATTTGCTGATGATACCACAGTCGTGGGTCTCATTAGTGGTGGGAATGAACATAACTACAGGGATGAGGTGAACATTTTGATTGCCTGGTGTGTCAGAACAATCTAGATCTGAATGTTATTAAGACCAAAGAAATGATTATGGACTTCAGGAAAAGGCAACAGTTCACCAACCACTCACTATCAAAGGGGAGGTAGTAGAGAAAGTCAAAACAACCAAGTTCCTGGGCCTTCACATCTCTGATGACCTCTCCTGGGCTGCTAACACCAACCATATAGACAAGAAGCCTCAAAAGAGGCGTCACCTCCTGAGAAAGCTCAAAAAGGCAAGGCTGCCACTGTCTGCTCTTACCACTTTTTACAGGGGAGCTATCGAGAGCATCCTCACTAGCAACTTCATAGCATGGTTCAGCAACTGCACAGTTGCTGAGAAGAAGAAACTACAGAGGGTGGTGAGGGTGGCTGAGAAAATCTTGGGCACAAACCTCTCTTCTATTCAGGAGCTTATCTTTACAAGAGCAAGAAAGAGAACATTTAAAATACTTGCTGATTTGACCCATCTGGCCCACAACTGGTTCTCACAACTTGCGTCTGGAAGGAGGTACCTCAGCTTCCACTCTAGAACTACCAGATTTAGGAACAGTTTGTATCCTATAGCTGTGAGACTTATTAATATGGACACTAACCATAATACCTGATACATTGAAACCTGTTTTTTTCATTCAATCCTGCTGCTGTGAGCAATTACCGCCAGCATTACTATTATGCAATATGATGGCTTTCCTGAGTCACATCTAAGGTCAACAAGTGCAATATGGTAACTAAACAGCTGCTAGTCTCTATTTATTATTTATCTTAACACTGCAGGGGTTTGGTGGTGGGTATTTATTTATTATTTATCACTGGATCATGGGTATTGACTGTGTTTATGTAATGTGAGCTACCACTCGCATGTCATACGTCTTGTTATTTCCTTTCTTATGTTATTCTTTGATACTGACCGCTGTATCTACATTATTTGCACTGCATTTCTCTTGTGAGCTGACATTTGTAATTTCATTTAGGCTGCACTTATGTGGTCCTAAATGGCAATAGTTTTTATTTGAACTTTGAACTTTGACTCACCATACACCATAAGAGCTTGCAACACAGACACTCTTCTTGCAGAGGTCAGAACAACCAATAAAAGTCTTTTCCATGTTAAGAACCTCAAGGCAGCAAAATGAACTGGGTTCAAATGGAGCAAGTGTTATCCTCTCTGATACAAAATTAAGATGCAAGGAAGACCCATTGGTTTTCTTGAAGGTCTCTTATGCAATATCCCTTTCAAAAATATTTTGACATGGAAATGCCTTGAAACAGGGAGATCCATTGGCAGACATGCTGAAATGGCCAAAAAATGAACCTTGATACAGGAGTAAAACAATCCATAGGAAAGTAACTCACATGAGTATTGTAAAATCAGAGAAACACTAGCCCTGAATAGGTGCTGGTTATGTTGTTAGCACCCACTAGAAAACCTTTTCCATTTGCTAATGTATGATTTTCTAGTAGCAGGCTTTCTTACTCCATTAGTACCTAATGCTTATTCTCAGTAAACACGTGCCTAAATGGTGTTAAGGCTCTATCATCCAGGCAGTAAACTGAAGTTGTTTGGGGGTGGGATGTTTCAAACATCTGTGTGTTCTTGTGTGGGTAGATCCAGTTTGTGAAGAAGCTTGTGGTAATTGCCCCTGGCCAATTCCAAATGAAGGGAGTACCATTGTTGCCTGGGTCAAAAAAGGAGTCACTACAATGATCAGAGCTTTGAACTTATGGCTTTGGTTCTATTCCAAATCCTTGCACATTTCTTGTGGCATTGCACACAATTTCCATTGAGTGTTGAATTGTTCTTCTGCCTCTATAAATCTGCAGTCATGTGACAGACACCATTGCTGTGTTTCTCTAGAGGCTTTACTTAGACTACAGATATAGTTTAACATGTAAATGCATTGCATAGCAGAATGCCCAGATTTGTGACTCATATTTTTACTGTGGTCTTCATAAAATTTGCGGCTTTCTGGCAAATCACTGGGGATTAATGTCACTAAATAATAACATACATTTGACTTTCAGGCTTTGTATCCATCAGGAATTCACACTAATGCAAATATTATTATTCTAGCTGCTTTCTAAATTTATAAGACCAATATTTAAAATTTGTGCCTGGTTTTGGGCCTTTGTCCCCCCCCCTTTAGTTTAAGCTTTGTCCAGATTTCTTCTGGTTAGAAGTTGAAAGGTATGATGGATTGTCTCTCAGCATACATATGTTGAAGGCTACAGGTCCAAGTCCCCTATGGGCTGTATAGTGTTACTATGGAGTGTGTGTTTCATGACCATTATACGTAAAATAGACATACTCAGGTAACATTTTGGCTACATTTTTCACTGTATTTTTCCTACTTTCACCTTCATCCTCTTTCTTACTGTATTTTCCATTATATGCTTTTATTATGTTTTTATTTAATTTAATTTTATTTCATTTATTTTACATTACTATGCAGCAGCATCCAGACCAGAAACATTGCCACCATCAAGGCCTGGCAGCCCACCGCTGTTGGCTAGTACACCACTACCACCACCATTGTCATTGGTATCCCCAGATGATTCTGCTACCTTCACACCTCTGGCAGCACCTGGAATGGCCACCGCCATTGGCCATGCTGATGAAGGTGCTGCTACAGCACCTGCAGGTAGCAGTGAGAGTGGAGGAGACACATGCCACTCAGAAGCAGATGGAGGATACTGGTGAGGGAGGGGGGATATTGAAAGGCAGCTGGGTGCCCATATAATCCACTTAGAGACCATCCTCTGGTGACATATTAGTTATGTCCCTGTCCTGTCTTGCATTGGCTATAACATCAGAGCCAAGTCCCAGTGGCGTGGAAGCCCAGGGTGGTGACTAAGCTCCCACTGAGTAATGGCTGGCAAGGACTGCAGCTGAGCTCTCACTCTATCCCCATTCGGGTGCTCCCCTTCCTTTTATGTCTATGCTTACCCCTATTTGTTGTTCAGTCTTCCCCGTCATGATTGTCTTCCCACTGTTTGTCTATCTCCCTGTCCATTGCGTTTCCCCTCCCTCATTGTGTCAGCACCTGCCCTGTCAGTCTTGTCTGTCTTTTATGTTTATTTTTCTGCCCCTGCTGCCTACCCTTGTTCTCTTGCCTTCCTCTTATTTCTATTGCTACATCCCCTAATTTACTTTCTCTTCATATATATATATATATATATATATATATATATATATATATATATATACATATATATAAATAAATAAAATGGGCTGCTGACTCTCCAACAAAAAATCCCTCTTTCCCCCTCCTCACCTGCTTGTTCCCTATGGTTTACGTTATAGTCTACCCTTTGCTTGTTTACTGCTTTTCATTGCTTTCCTGTATTCCATTTCTAGCCTTGAATTTGGTCAAAAGGTAGATTAGCACACATGCTTCATAGCCTTTTTGTACTACATAACTTCAACTTCTTGCTGCTACTGTGTGTGATATGATGCAGATCATCATTAGTTAGGGGACGAGCATGACTAACGGACACTGCTGTTGCTTCCTATTTCCTGTGGCCATAATGTACTTCTATGGACTCTTCTCACTGCCCCTGCTGCAGCCATAAGTGGGATATTTAATGAGTTTTACCCCTTGTGTCTCTCCCCATATCTATCCATCCACAACCCCTTTTTCCCATTTTTACACATGGGCTTGGTGTGTCACCTCAGTAGTGATAATTTTCTAGATCCAGTTCCCTATATTCATTCAAAATGAGCATTGGGCCTTATCATGCAAACAAGTTAAATAGTGGTGGGTGCCTTCCATCTTTATGATTCCTAGCCTTTGTGTGTTACAAGTAGTATCTGAAAGTATGAGCTATTGCAGACTTTGCCAGCAAGAACTGTTAATATGCCAGCCATGTCATTCTTTGGCTACCCTTCCCTCCACTGACCTCAGAACCTAAGGATGCAGCAATTTATGTTTTCTTTCTTTTTCTGTTTGCTTCTAGGGGATGAAGCTAGCTGAGAGAACCTACAAGAGGCATTAAAAGCAAGGGAAGACTTTTTGCATTGTGCTTTATCCAACCCCTTACACCAGAATTCTCATAAATTCTAACATCAGTGTGGGATATGTACAGTTGCTACCACATGTGTGATCTGATAGGAAAACTCTTAGCAGTATAGATTCTACTCATGTTCCCAAAGCTGTTTGTAATGATCCTTAGCGATTGTTACAGCAGTGAATCGACCTTCCTGTGCACACCAGAAAAAATTAGTTACTTCTAGGCCTTGCATTTGTTTTCCTTTCTTGCTCAATTATCACTACCTAGGATGCAAAGTGAACTTCAGCAAGCAATGATTGTGATGTACATTTGTCCCCGTATCTTCAGGCCACCCTATGTGCTGTCAGGTTTTCTGTGAAATCCATATTTGTGAACCTGCCAACTGTATGACAGACAGTTCTGTAAATCCAGGTTTACGAAGTCAGTATTGCTGAACACCAGATTTGTTGATCATTGACATTGCCCTTGTCTCCACTAATGTGTGGTAATGGAGTTAGTAAATATAAGACATAGCCACCTTTTCTCCACTCCCCACTCTATCATATGTCTCTGCTATTCTAACCAAGATCAACTCCTTTCTATCAGCCAAACTAGAATAATGCTTTACTAAAGTAGCCAAAATCACGACCAACCAACAATATAGATCACATCACTGCCTGTGTCTAAAACAACTAAACTTGCTCAAACTAAATAATTCTCTATTGTACTCAGAATTAATTACAACCTCCAAACTACTGCATGACCATGAAAAATTCTGAACTCTTCACTCCATCATTCATCCTTACACTACTAATAGACCTCTATGATCCACTGACAAATCTTTACTCTCCATAATCATCATCAGGCCTAACAACAATGCAGGATGCTCTCTGCATTCACACTGCATTTCTAATAGGTGGAATACCATCCCATTCCTCTTAATAATAGTCTGCAACCTGAAAGACTTTAAATGCCAACTGAAGCAAAACCTGATAGGTAAACAGCTCTAAACCTCCACTACTCCTGGTTAAACTGACACTAATATAGCTATATGAATTCCTGCAATAACTGTCTTCTGCCAAAAACTTAATATACTATTATCACAACTACACCCTCTTCTATCATCTCATCTCCTTTATCTTCCTTGTGCTTCCTCTCCTCCTTCCTGTCTTTAGGCTGCTGTAACTCTTTATCTTAAAAAAAATTATTCATGTATAATGGTATATATATATATATATATATATATATATATATATATATATATATATATATATATATATATATATATGTATGTATATATATATATATATATGGGTCCATGTCAGATGGACAAAAACCCAGATTACCGATGACCAGATCACCCAGACGACATCGCTGACAACATGCATCCCCGATAACGATAAGTCAAAGTATTACGGAATGGAATACATTCTCATTCCCATAATACATTCCAAAAACACATCAAAATGTGTATAGTAGCGGGGCAAGCCCCCCTGCACCCCCATGTGGGGGGCTGCGCCCTGCACATCCCCCATACTTAAATATACCAACTCAGAGATCGCACTACAGTGAGGGAATGTGAATAAATCCCATTCTGCACTACACACCGTTGTTGGGGATGTGTTCTTTTGGCAATGTCTTCTCTGTGATGTGGTCGTCGATAAACTGGGTTTTTGTCCTGCTGACAGGTACCTATACATATATATAGTCTTGGGAATGTTGGAAGATTGTAAGCTTGAAAACAAAGCATTTGGACTACATTTTGCATAGCACATTTAAATTGCAGTTACAATATTGCACTTTTCTTACTTTTTAAATCAGTTTTGCATTGTGTTTGCTTATTACCTGAACTTAAAGCTATTAATTTAAGACATTTTTATAGTCTGCAGTTTTTTTTTTTGGTTTCCACGTTGGGCCTAGGTGCTCTGATTAACCCTTCATCCATTGCATTTGTACGAGCTCTCATCTGAATTTGGTCCCCACCCACCCTATTCCTGTTGTGCTTTTATACTTGGAAGCTTTTCAGTTGCCTGCAGCTACTGTGTATCTTGCCTTGGAAGCTCCTCCCAGTCTCATATTCTGTATGCCTGGGCCTTGAATCCCCTCCTAGTCTTATCTCCTCTGCTGAGCTTACTGTTTACTGGTTACTGACAGTAGAAACTGAGAAGGCCCTTCCTTAGACTGGCAGTGTACTTTGAAATTGCATGAAATTCTTTGTGTTCTTCATTGCTAGCCGCCTGCCTTTGAATTACCTTGTAATTACTTGTAGCTCGTTTAATAGATTCATAGATTCATAGATTAGTACTAGGCTAACTGTCCTCAGGGGCCATTTTAAGCCTAACCAATTATCCCATGTGAGAATCAAACCCTGCAACTTTGTTAGATTTGTTTCTGGTACCTTTAAATTTGTGGCAAACTAAAGTGTGTTTTTACATTAAGAAGGCTGGGACTGTAATTCTAGTGTTCTAGTGGAAGTAGAAAGGTAGCCTGGTCTATCCGAGTTGGGAAACACACAAGGAGGCTTAAAGGGACAATTACCTGTTGTAGCTAGTTGCTTGATCTGTTTCTGATACCTTTCACTATTGGCTAACTAAAGTGTGTTTTTACATTAAGAAGACTGGGACTACAATTCTAGTGACAGTAGAAATATAGCCTGGTCTATCTGAATTGGGAAACACACAGGGAAGCTTAAAGAGACAATGACTTGTTGTAGCTAGTTGATACCGTTTCACTTTTCGCAAGCAAATTCTGTTATTAAATTAAGAAAACTGGGTCTGCTATTCTAGTGGCAATAGTAAAGTAGCCTGGTCAGTCTGAGTTGGGAAACACACAATGGAGCTTAACGTGACAAATAATTGCTGTAGCTAGTTGGTACCTATTCACTTGTGACTAACTAAAGTGTGTTTTTACATTATGAAGACTGGGACTGCTATCCTAGTGGTAGTAGTAAAGTAGCCTGGTCAGTCCGAGTTGAAAAACATACAGGGAGGCTTAAAGTGAGATTTTTTTTCATCAGACAGAGGGCTTATGGACTTAGTTGTTAAATGTTAATCTTAATTTTTTGGTGTTTCATCAGCCAGAGGGCTTATCATTGACTTAGTTGTCTGGTGTTAATCTGCATTTAAGACCTGCTTTTGCTATCCTTTTACATGAAGAAGGTCCAGGATCATCCATCTTGTGATAGAAGGTAGGTGTTTACCAGGTCTCTCTGAACAGGGAACCATTTCAGGAAGCTCAAAGTGTAGTTATTTATTGACCAGAAGGTACTTGAGTTAGTTTTCGGATTCTTGTTGCCTGCTATGAATTAGGTGTTTTTTTGTGGAACTGCTCACTATACAGTAGTGAACAGCAGTACTCTGTATAGTAGCAAACCTATAAAGTTAGTACTTAGGACTTTAACCTGTAACTCAGAAAGGCTTTGCATGGGGCTAAACTTAGGGCAGCTAATTAGAGTGTCAAACAGCACTAAGATCATCGCACTATCTAGTTTTAACCTTAGGCACTACCCAGGTGACCCCTATAAAACCAAGTCCCTAAGCTATAATAGCCCAACCCTAATACAGGTCCTAACAACATGGATTTGAAATTTTCTAATGTCTCTGTGGTCAGCTTAGTAGATATGGGCATCCTGAGGCAATTTAGCAATCATCTCATTTACTTAGGCAATCTCTTAATCCTTAAAGAAACTAACACAGTATGCGAGAGATGTACACAACTTCCTTGGAGGAAAGAAATCTCACTTACAAACAAGGTTGTGCAGAACACACACACTACATCTTTCACACAACAATCACCACACACACAGACCTTCTTATGCTGAGGCACTTTAAAGAAACCTCTCCATACCTCAAAGACCTCCTAAGCCATCAAAGGGCAATACATATCCTCAGTCACCAATAAAGCACACATCAAAGCAACACCTAACAACACACATAAGCCTACATCCATTCCTCCGAGAACAAAGCCCATAAGGCACTCAAACACTTTACCTAGTACTCTTGTCATAGGAGATTCTATTGTACGACATACTGATGCCCTTCTCACTTGGTTGGACAAGGAGAAAATAATGATTAGTTGCCTATCTGGAGCCAGGATATGCAATATCATGCAGGCACTCAAGTCAGTGCACCACTGCTACCAGTGTGATTCTATCACAGTCCATGTGGATGTAAATGACCTGAGATATACCTCACTGTATATATGAAAAGAGACATTATAAATGTCTCTGAATATGTGTCACAGACAGGTATGTGCCTTGCATTGAGCAGAATTCTACCTTCACCAAGGATGATGTCATAGTATGAACAGAAAAATGATTGATTTTAATAAATGGCTTAGTTTCTAGTGTTACTCCAGGGGAATCCAATATCAATCAGCAGGAGAGGACATGATTAAAGACCACGCTGCTCTTCCAAGGATGGTCTTTACCAGTCCCCCCTGGGGTTTCAGATGCTATTCCCTTATAGATTTTTTTAATATCAAAACATTAACATAGCAAAAAAAAACCAACTCAGAGTGATCTTAAGGTGTTACTGCTAAATGCTCAGACTGCAAACAAGAAACTCCACACCCTACAAGCTGTCCTCACTCTGAAGAATGTAGACATCTATGCTGTCACCAAGACTTGGATTAAAGCCATAGAAAGTACTCCGGCAGTGGATGGTTAAAGTACCCTCCACACATACTCTCCAAAGAGGCCAGCTACTAGGACTGTGTTATTTGTGATACTGCTTGTTTGCTCCTTTCTCTGTACTACTTTATCATTAATTTTACCTCTTTCTCTATCTCTATAGCCATCCTCTCCAACTGCTTATATTGGTTACTGAAATAGTTCAGCTGCAATTCTCTTACCTCCCACATCTCAGTTTCCCTGCATTGACCTGGAACATAGCCTCGCCAATATAGAATATTAAAATAAAAGGAAAAGAAATAAAGTATGTACAGTTGATGCCCACTTAATATTATATCACTGTGACTTTATAATAATTAGATTGGTTAGAGTTTTTTTACTGGCTCCCTACTAGGGTCGCCAGCAGCCAAACCTATTCTTTGTTCTTTCTCTATACCTGGCCCTATCCTGGCCCTGACTTAGTCGCTTGGGTTTCATATCTGTTGGTTTCCATGTCTGTTTCCTTCTCTGCATTTTTTAGGTACCTGTTACAAAACTCCTTCCTCCCTCTGTTTTAACTTCTTAACTTTTCTTTTTCTTTTTGACCTGAAGTGTTTCTCACGCTTTTGTATCCTCTGTGCTACTCTCACTTTGTGAGTATCTTGTTGCTACCATTTTGTCTTCCCTGCTTCTTTCCACACTCCTAACTTGACCCCCCTGCTTCTCTGTTGCTCCATCTTGATTAGTGACTGATTGTCTACTTTTCCTTAGTAGCTCGAGATTCCGAAGTAGCCCTGCTCCATTCACCCTCGCTATACTCTGGCTCACTTTGCTCCCCTACCCACCCCCCCCATATTATTACCTTTATACTTACTCCAGACACACCCATACCCTTCACTGACCACTATACCAGACCTCATAGGTACATAACTTGCCGAAAACTATCCAGCTTCTCTCCTAACACCTTTAACACCCTTCTCTCTAGAATTAACTGGAGTCACCTTAATGAGCTCAGTCTGGATGAAGGGTTCCAATCTTTTAACTCCATATTTCTTGATATACTAAACTCCTTTGCACCTCTTCGTACTGTTAGAATTAAATCCAAGGTATCCCCATGGCTCTCCAAAGCAACCCGCACCCTTATGAGAAATAGGGACAGCCTATGGAAAACCTGGAAAAAATACAAACTCCCCTCTGACTGGTAAAAATACAGAGAACTTAGAAACCAGACAAAAAACATATTGCTAAAATTCAAAAAAATAATTTTATTTCAACCCTCTTACAGCTCTAAAATCTAATGCCAAAAAATTCTGGAACTCAGTCAACCAAATAATGCATCCTGGTAACACCTCCTCCCCTAATCCCCACCCAAATAGGACACCAGAAGACACTGCCACTATTTTCAACTATTTCTTTATATAATCTGTAATAAAGATGATTAATACAAACTCCCCTCTACCTAAAGATCCTAATCACTCTATCCCACCTTCTAGTTCCAAGTCCTCTTATCCTTTTTCTTTCCAGTCTGTTTCCACCGGTTATATCAAATCTCTACTCTCCAAATTAAAACCTTGTTCAACCTCCGCTGGCAACATTCCTTCCTACTTCCACCACCTAGCAGCCAATACTCTTGCCTTTCCAGTATCCATCTTGATTAACTACTCTATCACTGAGTCTAAAGTTTCATCTCTCTGGAAAGAATTTTACACATTACCTATCCACAAAGAAGGACATTCTCTAAACATCTCTAATTTAAGACCTATAGCCATCCTGTCACCTTTCTCAAAACTACTTGAAAAATGCATACATAAGCAAACCCTGCCATACCTATTACAGGAAAACCTACTTATTCCTACTCAACATGGATTCCACCCAAAAAATAGTACAACTACTGCCTTAATCTCCTTTACTAACACTATATCCCTGGTTCGTGACAACAACAAACTTGTCTCCTGTTTATTTCTAAACCTTTCTAAAGCCTTTGATACTGTATCACACTCTTCACTTCTGGCTAAATCGACTAATATTATCTTCTCTCCTGCTGCTGTCATTTGGTTTTCCAGCTATCTCTCTGACCAATCACAATCTGTGAAATGGCTCTCAGCACTCCCCCCCCCCCCCATAAAAATGGGCATTCGCCAAAGTTCCACTTTAGGTCCACTGCTATTTCACATTTTTACAAACCTACTCTATACCTCTTGCTCTCAGTCATCTCTTGTACAATACGCAGATGATTCTAATGTGATTGCCATCACTGATTCTCCCTCTGATCTCATTTCTAAAACTCAGACTGCTTTCACCTCTTTGGAAACATGGCTCACCGACAACCGACTAATCCTAAACCCTAAAAAAACTCATACTCCTTCTCCCAAAAACTCTTACCCATCTCAAATCTACTTTTGCCATACTGTCTCTGAAAAAGACTCCTATAGTAGCTGAAAAAAGCACCAAACTTCTAGGTGTCACAATAGATGATCAATGTAAATTCCACTTGCATATCAACAACTGCATCAAGAAGACTCATCAAAAACTAGGTCTCCTATATAGAAATAGAAAATTTCTCACTTACAAAGCTAAAGTAACCCTGTCTCATTCCTATGTATTACCTAGTCTACTATATGGCTCTCAGATTCTAACAAACCTTAATAACACACTCCTAGCAAAACTTAACTCAACCTATAATAAAATAGCCAGATTCTCTGCCCAACATACTTTTAAAACTCATCACTGTGTCTCACTTAAACACCTAAACTGGCTGGAACTACCCAATTTTCGTCTTTTCTCTCAGCTCGAGATAATTCATTGTATACTATATTAACTTTACTATTGCCCTAGCCTATCCTCCCTTATATCTCACTACTCTCCCACTAGACTACTCCAAAACTGTGACCAAGACTTATTATGTATCCACAAACCTAGGGCTAAAATCGGTAGCGACCTATATGGCTATCACCCTACCATTGCATGGAACAAGCTTCCACATCAAATTAGATTATCAAATCAACCTAAACAGTTCAAAGCAGCTGCCAAAGAACACTTAAAACACTCTGGTCCTGCCTCTGTACTCATTCACCATAAACTGTATCCACCCATAAACTAATAATTTTTTTTTACCACTACCCCAAATTTTAACCTGTACACCTTCTGCTCTAGTACATCTATTCCTCCTGGCCATGCCTATCTCTCTAATATATTATTTATGCCTCAGCTTAACTTCTCTCGCCCTATATCCCACCCCTAAATCATCTCTTAAAATTAGTGAGTATCTATAAAGTACTAATACTTTAATGCCTATAAGACTATTTCTATTTCAATTTCTCGCGTAGTCTGTATTACTAATGATTATGTATAAATATTTTAAACTTGCATAATGCTGTAAATATAAGCAAAAAAGCTATTGTATCTGTAAATTGTTTTTATTGTATAATGTTTCTGGAGCTTTTCTCCCTGGGCCACTGTTGAAAAAGGGCTATTTGTTAGCTCAGTCAGACTTTTCTCGGTCAACAAATGTAAAATAAATCAATAAATATTGGCCAACAGCAGCACATACTGGGACTACAGGTGGAGGTGTCTTAAGCTACAATAGCAACAAATGCAGCTCCAGGTTGGTTAAACAGGATGATGCCCTGGAGTTCATCTGTGTCCAAGTTTCCATAGACAAGGGTCCTTACCATGTCCTGGCCAGGTACAGGTCACCCTCTATGATCCACAAAGCTCACAACTCTTACCTAAACCTACTAGAGGTACTCACCATCCAATCAAGTACCCTATTCATTGGAGACTTTAACTATCCCTGTGTAGACTGGGAAACATGCATATACTAACTCACAGGGACAACATTTCCTGGGCTTTATCAACACAAAAAACCTGGATCAGAGACTGCACACTCCAAACAGAGGATAAAAGATATTGGAGCTAGTACTCACCAACAGGGAAGAGAGGTGTACCCCCCCCACTCCCGTTACATCCTCATTGGTGAGGTAGGACCACAAAGCTGTCTCCATTGAAATAAAAATCTACCCAAAAAACCTAACTTAACCCATAACATAAACTATTCTAAACCAAACTACACCCTATTAAAATTCATGGCTCTTCCAAATCCAGAGAACACAACTATCTATGCAGAATTATTTACAGAAACCCTGTACAAGTATATAAATTGCTGAACTGAGGCTGCTGCACCTACCAGAAGTAAGCCCAGATCTAACAACAAAACAAACCCCACCAGTGGAATCCTAAACTTATCAGGGTATAGAACAAAAGAAAAAGGTCATGGCCAAAATCAGAAAGAGCAATTGCTATAAAGACAAAAACTCTCTGTTTCAACTAAACAAAAAACTAAGAGGTCTAATAAAGTTCAACAAGGCCAGTTACGAGGTCAAGATAGACTCCCTGGCTAAGGACAGTCACAAGACCTTCTTCAGCTATGTCTGGAACCTTAAAGGTAACACTCAGCAGTGTGTAGAACTGGTGGTAAATGGCACAACCTTCAATGACTAGGGTGACATAGCGAACCTATTGGCTGATAAATTTAGCTCTAACTTTACCCCCCACTATCCCCTATGAAATCCCTTCTAACATCCCCTGCACCATCAACAAGGAGCAGGTTCTGGTGGTACTCACTAAGGCCAAAAACACTGCTTTAATGGGCCTCAACAATATCCCAGGTTGCCTCCTAAATAGCCTAAAACAAGAACTAGCATGACCACATAAAGCACTCTTCAACTACAGCCTTAAACCAGGTCACATGCCAGGTGAATAGAGACCACAATAGTCATCACTCTTCATAAGGATAGACCACAACTGACCCATGGAAGTGATCAACAAGAACAATGGCAACATACAGACACTGGACCCATCTTAGTTTGGATTTGTTAAGGGAAGGTCTTGCCTATTCAACCTGGTAGACTTCCTCAAGAAGATCACCAAGGCTATGGATCAGGGGAAAATAGTGCATACTGCCGACCTTGACCCGGCCAAGGTGTTCAATACACTATCCACTCGGGTATTGTTGACAAACTCTCAGAACTAGGCATACATTCCTACATAACTCACTGGAATTCTGGCTGGCTTATAGATAGTACCCAAGAAGTCAGGATCAGTGAGACAACTCCACTAGAAGACTGGCCACTGCCTGAATACCCCAGGGCTCCATGTTGGTCTCACTCCTGTTTGACATCTATTTCATAGAAGTAAAGGCTAATGTCAAAGGCCTCTGGCTCACCAAGATCCAGGTTGACTGTAAATTGGGAGCTATCATAGATTCCCACCATGCCAGCAACATTCTACAAGGAGGTGTAACACAAACAAATGATTGATGCCAATGCCATGGATTAAGACTCAACGCAAAGAAGTGAATTATAGTGCCCTTTGGGAAATTGTCCACCAAAGCTAATTACTCCATGAATAAGAGCTGACCTGATAGTTAGGGATCTGTGAACATATGTAGACAGTAATTTGGCCTTTGATCAGCACTTAGCCAACATATTAAGAGAAATAATTCTATGTCACCCAACTCATAAGCAAGTCTATTACATCCAGATACAAGAAAGTTATAGTGCCACTGTACTCAGCCCTTATTAAACCCATCATCGAGTACAATGCTCCCTCTGGCATACACCTAACCAGGCACTTGCAACAGCTGGAATGCCCTCAAAGGTTCTTCACTAGGAGAATCCAGGTTATGACTACCTTGTCCTACACAGATTGCCTTAAAGCCTTGTCTCTGTACTCAGTCTCCTACAGGTTACTGAGAGGTGATATATACCTAGCATATAAGGTATCCACAGATTCAGCTGTGATGGATCTCTTGTACATCCACACAACAAAGAGCACCAGAAACACTAGATCCAAGGACCTACTCCAAATCTGACCTCAAAGCAGTGACAAGTGGAGTACCACAGGGTTCCGTCCTGGGACCTCTCCTGTTTGGTATCTACTCCTCTGAAGTACAAGCTAACACAGAAGGCCTCTGGATAACAAAATACACAGATGACTGCAAACTAGGAGTCATAGTCAAGTCCCCAAATGATGTGGACATCCTACAGAAGGGCCTCACTGAGACAGATGCCTGGTGTCAGAGCCATGGCCTCATGTTCAATGCCAAAAAGTGCAGTGTCATCCCCTTTGGTAAAAACTCTGTACCCATGAACTACCACATAGGCAGCAATCTACTTAACACCGAATGTATGATAAGAGACCTTGGGACCCAGGTGGACAGTAGTCTTTCCTTTGATAGTCACATTGCCACAGTAGTCAGGAAGTCCTTCTACCTGACACACCTCATCATAAAAGGGTTCTCATCCAGGAAAAAAGAGGTCATTGTTCCCCTCTACTCGACACTCATTAGACCCATTATAGAGTACAGCGCCCCTTTTGGAATGTATCTCACAAGACATCTGCAGCAGCTGGAAAGGCCACAGAAGTACCTCACAAAGAGGATTACTGGCCTCAAACAAATGCCCTACACTGACCGTCTCAAAAAACTCCAGCTTTACTTCGTAGCATATCGCCTACTCCGAGGTGATCTCTGCCTAACATATAAAGCTATGTCAAACCCAGAGTTGTTAGACATGCTACACCTAAAGAAATCCCAATCCCTCCAAGCTATGTGCTCTAGGGACCTAAACCTTGTCACCACAATAAACAGGACATGCTGGAGGGATAGATTTCTGTCCCAGAGACTTTCCATACTCTGGAACAGGTTACCCATCTATGTCAAGCAAAGTTCTTCATTAGCACTCTTCAAGAAAAATCTTGATGAGTGGATGGGAAATAGGAAATACACCCCGGGGATCACTTCTGTGTCTCTGCTCGACAGGGGCACAGGAAAATACCTTTCTTGGGTGGCGTAAGCCAGGGAACCTTGTTGGCTAGGCTTACATAGGCCCTTGAGATGATAGCCTAGTACCTAGCTATGAACCTATGAATCTTGCCTGCGACTTAAATAGAACATGTGGGAGAGACTGATATGTATCGCAAAAGATCCCCAGCTATGGAATAAGCTCCCCATCTATGTGAAGCAGAGTTTAATCCTGACTCTATTCAAAAGAAACCTTGATCATTGGAAGAGTAATCGCAAATTCAGCCCTGGTCTGGTCCCCATGTCTCTGATGGACAGAGGTTGACAATAAATTAATACCCAACTAACATACTTCCCCCACATAACCCTTAGCTGCCTTTTTATTAACATACCCCACCATATAGGCATCCAAGGAACTCAGGGACAAAACTGGGTGGGATCGCATGGCTAGGCTTGTAAAGACCCTGGTGGTCATTCACCTTGTATAAATCTATGAACCCATGTAATTGCTATTTTAACAGAAACTGTTTGTAACTGATGTCAAGGATGTTGCTCATGAATTAAACTGACTGTAAAAGAGGGAGTAATGCAAATTATGTCCATGATGTTTGTATAACAGAGCTTTTCTCCTCAGGCCTCCATTGAAAAAAAGCACTGCTCAGTTGGACTTTTCCAGTAAATAAATGCCAATAAATAAATAAGTTGGGCTATGGGAGGGCTGTTTTCCTACACTGAAGATACATGGAGACTTGCCCATGGGGGAAAAAAAACTATTTAGTGATCATATGAAATAATATTAAATGATTTAGATTCAGCTCATCAGAACTTGTACAACCATCCATTTGTTAATCATTATAAATCCCCAGATTTGTAGATAAGTTAAAATAAGAAAAAAAAAATCTCAACTGCTAACCATTTTTTGTGACATACTGATTAAAGTTCACATCGTAACTTGTGAAAATCCTGCAGTGTCGTATCAATATTCTATCACTTTCATTTTCCTGGTGGGTGCTACAGACTGTTATGCTGAAATCATGCTTTAGCCTGACATGCACTTAAGATGTGCCTACATGAAGTGGACAGACAAGCTAACCATCTGCTTAGTTTTTGGGTTCATGTTCAAAGGTTCAAGATCAAGCACCTTGACTTTTAAGATTACCTCTCAACTTACAGATTTTTACAGAATGTCCAGAGTTTTGCCTCATAATTTCAGTAATTACTTAACACAGAGCACAACGACAGTAAACAAATGTGATCAGCAGTTAAAATAATATATTTTTCAAGCTTCATGCAAAACAATTCAACTGGGCAGTAGTTCAAACCTAAAGTAAGATTAAATTAATTTAAATATAATTGTGCCACAGCCTTGACATAAAAACCATAGGTGGCCAAAAGAGACGATATGTATTTACAATAAAATTTACACAGATTTACCTGCATAACAAGAAGTAAAAAAACAGGAGAAGTGAAAAATCTTTGAAACGGGTACAGTAGATGTCCTCTTATCTGGCCTCTCTCTAACTGGACTCCTCTTTAACTGGCTATCAAATTTCTCTCATAGTCCTAGCAAAATTCAGCAGAGAAGAACAGCGCTTCTGCCTCCTCTGGGCTAAATAATGATAAACGTTTGAGTTTTGGTCTTCATATTCATTAGAAACATGCATACTAACACAAACCCTGTTATGGTAGCTGATTTATAGCCTAAAAAATATTATTTTGTATGCTTTTTCTGATTAACCAGCCATTCATTTATCCAGCCTAAGGTTCGGTCCCCGCAAGACTGGATAAGAGGGAGTCTACTGTATAGACATAATAACATATGAAGCTTTCAAAAGGAAAAAAAAAGTATGTGGTTTATCAAAGCTGTTTCATTGGTGAAGCCTATGTCATGATTCTGACCCCTCATGCCTATCCCATCATTTGTCTTGATTGTCAAAAGCATCCTTGAAGCACTCTGTAAAGCTGCAGTCTAACACTCTGCAAAGTATCACTTCTTTAGGATTATGGTGGCTCACAATTGCATGCCCATTTCATCTTTCTTTCTTTTTACCAGATCTATGTTCTTAAAAAAATGGAAAGTCGTAATCATTAATCCTTTCATTTGATCTTTCTTCTATATACTTATGAAATGAAATGAGTCTTTGCTCATAGCCTGTCTACTGTACTCCTCTTACCATTTCAGCAAATCTGCTTTGCACACTTTCCCCTAATCTAATTTCCCATCACCAGTATGGGCACCAGCTCTTGAGAGATTATACCGAATGTAGCCTTAGTTATCTCAAATTCTGTTTTGCATTCCTGCAATCCAGTTATTCATCTACATACATCAGTATGTTGCTAGGTTTCACCACTGATTTTTCATGTGGAATTATTTGGTTGACTACAGCTAATAACCCAACCATAATTTATTTTGCATGGTTACTTTCCACATATGCTTTCCTGGATTCAGCTGTCATACTGCACAAACCAGTACATTTTTTCTTGTTTCCATTTAGTTTTTCATCCTGCATGTTGTTGCACTTCTTACAGGAGACAAGCACCTATGCCAACTTCTCCCAAAGAATTCATACTGCCTTCAGGGAACATAATCATTTTCCCATCTGCCCTAATTGTGAAATGTAATATAAATATGGTGCACATTGCTGGTCCCAGCACTGCACCTTGTAATACACACCTGGTTACAAGTTTCTCTGGATAGTTAACAAGTGAGTGCCATCTTTGTTTTGGGCAGCTAGAGTTTTATCCACCTCACCATTCTGGGCCTCATACTCACCACATAACTTTCTCTCACAAATTTCTATGAGATCCATGCCAAGAGCTTTACTAAAGGTGAGATACACTAAACCCACAGTACTATCATATCTTTCACAGTCATGATCCGGTCACAGCAAAACCACTGATTTCAGAAACAATACTGATAGCCATCTGCAAAAATATTCCTAGTCTGGAACCCAACCAGCCTACATAGAGTACCCTTTTCATAATGCACCCTATTATGAAAGTCAAACAACAGGTCAATATTTATTTTGTTCCTTCTTGAACCTAATTTAGTGCCAGAGAGCAACAGTCCCCATCACTCCATTCTATCTTATTTTAGAGAGTGGGAAACCTGTAGACTGCATCCTGATTAGAGAACAAACGTTCTCCAGCAGCATGTTAATCTACAGGTAATGCCCGATGAAAAATGTCTGCCACTTCACGGCAGCATATCAAGCTGCTGTGGAGCTCGGGCTGAAAGTAACCTCACAGCCACCATTATTTTGCACTCATTGAGCAGTGCTGTTTAGCGAGTAAAAAATAAAAAAAAAAGAAAAGAAAAAAAAAGAAAAAAGCATATGTGTGTATGTGTTTATGCCTGTGTGTGAGAGTGTATGCATGTATGAGAGTGAGAGAGAGATCAGTCGAGCTATTATTATACATCCGCTAAGCAGCGCTTTTGCTATTGAGGTAGTGTAAAAGACTAAATGAAACAGAAAAGTGTGTGTGTGTGTGTGTGTGTGTGTGTGTGTGTGTGTGTGTGTGTGTGTGTGTGTGTGTGTGTGTGTGTGTGTGTGTGTGTGTGAAACAGAGAAAGAAAGAGTGAAGAGTGAGACTGATCATGTGATCCCTGGCAGCAGCAGCAACAGTTAAGAGGTTTGCATACCACTTGAGCTCTTAGCTCAAGATATCTGGATGAACCTGAAATAAATGGGGGACAACGGCTCAAAATATGAACACATTTTAAATGTTGCTGTTACAAAATCACAAAGTTACTTGAATATTAGGATTTATGTTAGTGTGTGTGTGTGTGTGTGTGTGTGTGTGTGTGTGTGTGTGTGTGTGTGTGTGTGTGTGTGTGTGAGAGAGAGAGTGAGTGAGTGAGATGACTACTGCCAGCAGCAGCGATAAAGAGGTTTGCATACCTCTGAACCTTTCAGCTGAAGAAATCTGGATAAAGCTGAAAATAAAGAGGGAACAAAGGCTTAAAAATAGGAACAGATTTCAGTTATTGCTCTTGTACAATTACAGACTTGCTTAAATAAAAGGATTTGTGTTAGCATGAATTTTCTGAAGGAAATAATAGTCTGAAACTCGAATGTATGTCATTATTTAGTAACTTCCGTCTCCAATGACTGCCAATGAACCAAAGGTTTTAGGAGTAAGGGACTAAAAAATAAAGTAAATAACCTGGTTATTTTTTAAATGTTATATTTTTATGCAAAATGTTTCCTCCACCACCACTGACATATACTACAGCAAGTTTGAAACATTAGGTGGAGGAAGTATTTTTACATCAAAAATACATAAAAGAAAATATAGTAATAAAAAAGAAAAGTAAAACAACAATTTCACAGACAACCCATTCTCTAAGCACAATGATGCCCTCTAGGGTATGTGCTATTGTGGAAATACCCTTCCAGGGGTGTGGGCAGGCATTATTTCCACAATAACATACATCCTGTTGTGCATTACTGCTTGCATATTACTCTGGTTCCTCTTTACAAATTGTACAATTGTGGCACTGATAAACAAGAAACACTGCCAATTCTTACACCACCTGGAGGAACACTTTTTTCTTCTGACTCTGGGCCTTATTTTTTATGAAGGCCTTTGAGGTCATTGGTTGAATCATTCAGTAAAAAAAAAAAAAACTCAGTGCTGAAGGCCATTAAGGAGCTGAAATTATTTACTGAGTAGAATCAGGAAATGTTGAGATCATCCTTCCATTGTGCAGAAGACATGATTGCAACTTCTGGAGCATTGTGCCTAGCCATGGCAACAGTCTACAGAGTGGTGGATTAAGGGATAGAAAGTATGAAGGAGAAAGTTAGTAAATGTCCGAGGTGACCTCATGGATGTCTTAAACAGAAAGACTCAGTTTGTCTGGCATGTGCACTTTCAGTATGTAAGAGCATAGGGAAAGGGATTATTGTCAGTGGCACATTTATCTGTTTTATTATTTATTTATTCTATTTACTGTTTAGTAACCGGGTAGATGCACTGATCCAGAGACCCTTTTCAGCCATTACCCAATATTAGAGGCAATAAACAGTACAAGTAAATTTAAGTTACACACCATTAAATATGATAGAGTGTTAGGTTCACATAGTTGCAAAACTTTGAAAGTTCATATACAGTTTTTATACAGATTTTATATGAAATCGCTTCTTAAAAGTTTAAAATTCCTTGAAAAGGGGAAACTTAGTGGAAGTGAATAAAAAAATAGAGATTACATAGATAGGCCAGAAGAGAACAGTGGAGTAAAGAGAGTTAAATGGCAAAGGAAAACTGCTGAGAGACTATATTTTTAGAATTTTAAGCCACTTTTATCCATTACCCTAAAGCATTTTTCGGCAACTTCCTTGAAGAGGTGCTCAGAAAGGGACTTCTTAAACTTGGTCCAAGGAATTCATTGTTCCACTGTATTCGGCATTCATCAGACCTATCATTGAGTACAATGCCCCTTTGTTATGTACCTAACCAAGCATATCCAACAAATGGAAAGTCCACAGAGGTTACTCACTAAAAGAATACAGGGCGTAAGTAACATGTCCTATATAGACTGCCTCAAGGCTCTATCCCTGTGTTCTGTCTCCTACAGGCTGTTGAGGGGAGATCTATGCCTGGCATACAGGGCATTGCCATACCCCACTCTGATGGACCTCCTGCATATCCACAAAACAAACAGTACCAGAATTGCCCATTCTAAAGACTTAAACCTTGCCTGTGATATAAATAGGACCTGCTGGAGAGACAGGTATGTATCCCAGAGACTACCCTGTCTCCGGAACAGGATCCCCATCCATGTGAAGCAGAGAGCCTCCCTAACCCAATTCAAGTGTAACTTGTACAACTGAATGGGGAACAGGAAGATCATCCCTGTCTTGACACCTGTGTCACTAATGGATAGAGGCAACCTGTAAATGGTTCATCTCCCAAGCCTCTGTTGTAAATGTTTCATCGCCCAAACCCCTTCTTACATTTATCAAGGGTACCAGAACATGTCAGAGATTTGGGATGCATGGCTAGGTTTAAAAGGGTCCTCATGGTTGTTAGCCTAGTAAACACCTATTGACCTATGAACCTATGAACTTATGAGCCTATGAACTTATGTAAGAGTATTGTGATGCCTTGTCTCATCTGGTAGTTTATTTCAGAAAGCAGGGCCTGTTTGTAGAATTTCACCAATGGCTATTTTAAATGAGGGACAGATTAGTGATACTAAGTTCTCCTGGAAATTCCTTAGAGATGAGGATAGTTCCTTGATTGGGAGTTTTCTTTTCAGACAGGGACAGGAGCCATTGTTTAGAATTTTATATAGTAAGTGCATAGAAGACAAGTGGACCTTTGTGTAATGGGTAGCCAATTTAGATACTTTAGAAGGCTGTAATGGTACACCCAGGCATCAGTAAGTAGGGGAAACCTGGCAATTTTATTCTTGGTGAAGTGGAGTCTTTGAGGATTATAAGCAGAGTGTAAAGACAGAGTACAGGAAGAAAATATTCTGGTTTAGGGTGAAGGATTTTCTTGGCTAGTGTTATGCAGCAGTAGGAGATTGTAGATGTGATATCTTACACCAGGATATTAGTTGTGAGAGGTCTTTATTAATGATATTATTAGTGTGAGGTATAAAGCTTAATACAGTCAAGATTTATGTCTAAGTATTTTTACTCAGTTACAAAAGGAATGATAAGGTTGTTATTGTCTGAGATAATAAGAACACATTGGGATTTGGACTTGAAAGAAAAAGAGAAAGAAAGGGGTGGTCAGAGGGGTCATTGGTAGTATGGAATAAGTGAAGAACGAAATAAGGAACTTTTATTTTTCAGAAAGGGCAGAGGAAGTGATACACTGAGCATCAGTGGTAGGTTTCAAGGATATTAAAGTGTTTGACTACAGTTTGGTGTAGCGTGGTTTACAGTGGATTTTTATGTCTTTTTGGAGGTTTCAAGGATACAGTACACAGACTGATGAATAAGGGACAGAATAGAAAAAAAAATGGAAATTGTATATAGCCTAGCAATAAAAAAAAAGTTATGTACTTAACATAACATTCCATCTGTGTTATCCATTTTTATTTTTCCTCAACTATTGGGTCCAGATCCTTGAATCTGACTCGGTTGTTACTAAAGCTCATGGTAACCAAAAAGTTCTTGAGCTTCTTCCTTACCCATAATGCACCTACCACTAACATACTTCAGATCATGTTTGCTGATTTTACCAGAAAAGTATCTGTTAACATGCATCTATAAAGAGGTACTTAAAATACATGCATCCTATAGAGGAAAACTTATCAAGAGGTCAATCAAAAGGACAGTGGTGTCTTTATAAAATCTCATTCCACCAGAAGTTAGTAGAAATAAAGTATGGGGGTTGGTGGGCAGGACCCATATATACATAATTATATATATATAAATATATATATATATATATATATATATATATATATATAAAGGAAAGAAAAAAGTAGAAATACACTATCATGTAAGACCATTTAGAGATAGATACCTCTACAGAGTCTCGTACAGACTGCTCAGAGGTAACCTGTGTCTGGCATACATGGCCATCTCAGACCCAGCCTTGATGGAGTTGCTGCATATCTATAAGCCAAAATCCACTCGGGCAACCTGCACACAAGGCCTCAACCTGGTCTGTAACATTAATAGAACTTGTTGGCAGGATAGATTTGTGTCCCACAGACTCCCCCATCTGTGGATGTTAAGCAGAGTACCTCTCTAGCCCTCTTTAAGAGGAACCTGGACAACTGGATGGGAAATAGAAACTAGACCCCTGGTATCCCACCTGCATCCCTGCTGAACAGGGGAAACATGTGCTGACTTTGTGGGAACATGGGAGAAATTCTTGGCTAGTCTTATAAGGGCTTCCAGAACCTATACCAATAATGGTATTTTAAGAACTACAGTACAAACAGTACAAGAGTAAGGTAAACAACAGTACACTAGGAGACAAATCAAAGAACAAATATAAATATAGATTTATATATATAATAAATGAAGAAAAAAGGTTATCTTATCTGACAAAAAAGCCCTGAAGCTCAAGAGCTATGGCTGACCATGTCCTTTTGCTAAAAGCAGCAAATGAGATCTGAGGTATGTTAGGGGTTGGTGCATTATGGGTAAGAGAGAAGCTCAAGAGCTTTTTGGTTACCGAGAGTTTTATTAACAGCCGAGATGGATATGAGGATAAGAGTCTGCATATGAGAGGTCGTGTAGGAATACTTTAGCCTGAGGAATACCATTGGCACAGCCAGAAGTCAAGCAGGAACATTTTAATTTATCTTTGAATATATGTGCATTGATGTGGGGTCTGATTGGAATGGGATTTGCATTCCAGGATTTTGCAGTATAGTTTGAGTAAAGAGCATTTTCTGCTTTGTTGTGAACTCTGTGAATTGAGAGGAACTTAGGGCAGGGAGTTTTTCAGAGTGAAACACTAATCTGTGTGCAAAATGAAGTTGAGAATAGGTGAGAAGGTGAGGATAGGTCAAGCCAATTAAGAGCCTGAGGGGGTACAATGACAAGTGTGGAGTATGGTTTGTTAAAAACAAATTTAGCTATTTTGTTATTGCATTGTTCTAGTTTAGTTGCCAGGGTGTAGTGGAAGTTGATGAAAATAGGAGAGGCATACGGACGTGTAGGCAGCTGGTCGGTGTTTGCTTATATTATACTCCTGCTTTCAGACAGATATTATTTGGGTCTATATAGCAGACCTAACTTCTGATCAGACAGATATTATTTGGGTCAATATAGCAGACCTAACTTCTAATCAGACAGATATTATTTGGATCTATATAGCAGACCTAACTTCTGATCAGACATGTATTATTTGGTTCTATATAGCAGACCTAACTTCTGATCAGACAGATATTATTTGGGTCTATATAGCAGACCTAACTTCTGATCAGACAGATATTATTTGGGTCTATATAGCAGACCTAACTTCTGATCAGACAGCTATTATTTGGGTCTATATAGCAGACCTAACTTGTGATCAGACAGATATTATTTGGTTCTATATAGCAGACCTAACTTCTGATCAGACAGATATTATTTGGGTCTATATAGCAGACCTAACTTCTGATCAGACAGATATTATTTGGATATATATAGCAGACCTAACTTCTGATCAGACAGATATTATTTGAATCTATATAGCAGACCTAACTTCTGATCAGACAGATATTATTTGGATATATATAGCAGACCTAACTTCTGATCAGACAGATATTATTTGGATATATATAGCAGACCTAACTTCTGATCAGACAGATATTATTTGGATATATATAGCAGACCTAACTTCTGACCAGACAGATATTATTTGGGTCTATATTGTTTGTTCATAAAGCTATGCATAAAATTATATACAAGTCATTGCTGTGGCATGGGTTTAAAAATACATGTAAAAGCAACATAAAGGAATCAAAACAAAATGTTTTATATAGAGATTCACATATTAAAAGATAGGGCAGTGTAAAAGTTCATCATTATGTTAATGATACAACAGGACTCATTGCAGTTCCTCTCAGATATGAACTCTGTAGCACAATTTTAATATGCCATCTTAAAAATTAAAAAAAGCAGTAATTCAATTTCACATCACACTAAAATGTCAAAATACTACAAGAAGAAGTGTAGTACTATAAAGTCACAAATATACCAGCATGCCATCTGCTAAAGTTTATTCATAACTTGGGGAAGTCAACACTTTCTGATTTATCTTTAGTGCTGTTATGTTTGTTTTATAAAAGGACCAGTGCCTTTGGTGGGGACTTCTTTTGTTTTCTGCTCCTTAGTCAATGCAAACAGTTACTATATTTGAAAGCTAAAGCTATATATAGTAGTCTATAGTATACCGAAGATAAATAAAAACAAATCAGTATGCGCCACTGCTATGTGGTATCTCTCAAGTACGATATCCAGTTTTCCCTGTACCAAGAATAATGGAACCTGCAAAAGGTCTTCCTCAAACATACAAGTTATTATCATGTGATAATCACAGGCAGACAGCAGCTTTGCTGGTGTTACTGGTTGTTAATGAAGTGAAACATTATTTTCTAGATGATTTGAGTTTTAATATGTTAGCTATCGTAACTGTTAATTTATTGCTACTCCAGGTGATGTGACTGACGGACCTGAAGCAATGCTCACAACAGGCTGTTTTAATATTTTCAGGATATCATTTTCCATCTCCAATTCCTTTTACATAGTGAGTTCTGTAATGAAATGAATAAACCAAGCCTGGGCATATATTCCTATTCATATTTACAAGAAAAGAAAAAAGTCTGAAAAAGAAAAATCATCTTCAGCATTTTCATATGACTCACTAATTATCACAATTTTTTTAGTTTTTAAAGAACTAAAAACAACGCGACCAATGTCCTCTGAAAAATTAACCAACTGTAACAAAAGAAGAAAAGATAAAATGTTAATTAAACATTTTAATCCAAATCAGATAGGATGTCTTCAAAATAAACATAGTAAACATACCATACCGTACATAACAAACCTAAACATGTGGCCACTTACATGGAATCATAAACTTCCTTAAAAAGACAGATACAAATACTGCATAAATATGCCCTTCAAAAAAAGGTAATAAATTAAACTGTATAAAAAATGTAAAATTCCAGTAGTTTATAGTCTGCAGCTCTCATATTTAATATTCTTCCTAGTGTAATATTATCATTAAGATGAAGAGCTAATGAAATGCAGAATAAACCAAAATCAGGGTTACTGAGTGTTTCTGTTGCTTTCTTTCTGACACTGCAGTCATAAACAGGGGGGGAATGTCTAAATATGGAGGAGATTACTGAATTAGGGCCTTGTTGTCCCTTAACATATGCTGTGCAACTATAAAAGCTGACAGCATTGTCTTTCAAGTGCATGCACACCTTCACAATGACAGTGTTAGTCAGCTGCCAGCTGAGGGACTTCTGCCTTAGTTTCAGTTATTGAAATAACATTCTTTTGCCCATGCTCCAGTCTCACAAAGAAATGTATATATTTCAACAAATAAAGAATTGGAACAAGTGTTTAATTCAGTTATGTTAAATGAAATATAAATAATACTCTGATCAGTTTGACCTACACCAACAAATAGTGTATGATCCTTCAGTCAAAGGAGACCCCAGTGAAATGAAAAGGGAAGAAAAGTAAAATGCTATGTTGATTCTCCAACTGCTGTCTTTTACCTCACTAACATTAAATATATCTTCACCCATTCCATAACCATCTTATTTTAGAGCAAATAGTGGGAGGTCTTAACAATAGTCATTACTCCTTTAACACAGGCAGGCTGCTTATCCATAAACATGCTGGTGGGGGATTTGAGGCAGAAATCAAGAGAACATGAGGAGAAAGTGGTCAAAATTATAAAAGAAAGGGGAAGCAGCTGAAATTAAAGTAAGACTTGATAAATGCGAACACATGAACAACAAGTTTGGGATTTAGGATTTACAAGTCTATGAGCTGAATGAATGAGGCGGAAAGAATGTTTTGGTTAGAGCAGGTATTATGTGCTCATTTATATATGGTTACTTCAGGCAAGTAGTTTCTTACTTCTTTGTCTTTTAGTTTCTGGCACAGATTTACTCAAAGTATCCTGAACCAATTGCTATTTCTCTATTTTGGCACTTCAGTAAATGATATCCTCACCTCTGAGTACTTTCGTACACTGTAAAACTTAGGATCAGTGGGGTAATGTGCTTTTAGTTTCAATAGGAATAATGTGGAGGCTTTAATCCTTTTCTCTCTGACAGTTTGTATAACTGAGCAGAGACATTTTTGTTTTTCCTAGGATTATGACAAAAAATTCATTATCTCAGCAAAGGAAATATCCATTATAGGTCAAGCACCATATTGCTCAAGCCCTTGCGAGTATCATCACCTTTCTTGAAAAGTTTAGAATATTATTATTACAAAACATGGATGTTGACTAAAGATTGTTGTGATCAGCGGTGCTTTGTGAGCCCTTTCAATTACTGCGATGATAGTTTTTAAGCTATAAAATTGTTTGTTAGCCTTGTTTGTAAAACATTTAGTACGTTTCTGCAACACAGGTAACTCAAGTTTGATTAGGAAGCCTGTTCTCTAATGAGGATGAATAATGAAGAGTGTCATTTTTGTCACCTCTCCAATCCTGGAGGACTGTGGGGTTTCAGACAAAGTACTGTGATTGGTGGAGACCAATGACAGTTGTCCAAGGTATGTGTTTATATAATGCACAAATGGTACTGGGTGGAACAGTAGTTAGGGCTCCCAAAAAACACCCTCTGGATCTGGAAGGATGGTGTTGTATGGCAATGCCCTTATCATCTCTTTTTGCATTCACACTGCCTGCTTGCACTAAGGATTTCCCCATTTTAAGGAGAAGGGACAGGGCCCCGGTCTGAAGGGGAAAGTCAGATAGGTGTCAGGAAGGGTGAAAGGAATGATTGATGAGGGGTTCTAGGGTACAGCTGATCATAGACATCTGCAGTGGGAATTAAAACTTAAAAAATTATTTTCGGTGCATTATTTTCTTTTACTCCTTCAGCTCCTACAAAGTAGTGGACATTCTAACTAAGGGCTATGCTTTCTTGATCATCGATTTTGGCTTTTTTTCCAAGTCAGACTTTCCTGGTTAACAAATGTTAAATAAATAAAAATGACAAGCATTTGAATTTCAGACTTCATATTCTTCCGAAAATACATGGTAACACAAAACCTTTTATTCTAGCAATTTACTAAGTTTATAAGATGGATATTTGAAATTTGTCCCTATTTTTGGGACTGTATTCTCCCATTATTGGCTTCATCCAGGTTTTTTGTGCTAAGGTTGAGAGCTATGGTAAGAACTGAATTCACTGAATATGTTTGGGGGCTGTATTCCCCCATTACTGGCTTTGTCCAGGTGTTTTTTGCTAAGAGGTTGAGAGCTATGGTGAGAACTAAATTCACTGAATATGTTTGGGAGCTGTATTCCCCCATTATTGGCTTTGTTCAGGTGTTTTTTGCTAAGAGGTTGACAGTTATGGTGAGAACCGAATTCACTAAATGGTAGCAATTTAAGTTTCAGTCTTCCTCTCTTTCACAAAACAGCTGATTTGGCATAGTGGTATGTTGCTCTGACTGTTTTGCACAGGGTCCTGGATTCAAGACTTGGCAGTGAAATATATGGTGGTAACAACCTTTTATTCTAGCAACGTTCCAACATTATACAAGCAATGTTTAAAATGTGTCCCTGGTTTTGGGGATTTTGCCCCCCCCCCCAAATAAATGTTGGCTTTTTCCAGATTTCTTGTGCTGCAAAGTTCAGAGATACAGCTGAGTGTTGAGAAGATTTTACATGGAGTTAAGAGCTGCAGGGGAGAAAAAGATCAGTGCTGCTTATGCTGAGTCTGTTTGCATTGCTAATAGCACAACAGGTAGTGTACTTGCTTGTAATGCAGAAGGCTATGGGTTCTACTCCCACAGTAGGTAGATGCATTGCTAATACTGTACTGTGTTGCAAAGGGGTGGATGCTGAAGTCCTTTTTGGTGAAGATACCTAGTAACTATGAACCTGTTATCAGTTTGCCATTCATTCCCTATTGCAATATTACTAAATTATCATTTTTTAGTGTAACATAGGCAATTTATTCCTCAAGGGCAACAGGCAATTTATTTGTAGATGAAACAATGAAATATAAAGTTGTTTGCTAGCAGCAACCTCTTCATTAGTTACATATCTCTTTAATGTGGAATTATTTAGATGACTTTTACTTCTTCAGAGATTGTGCATATTTACTGATACTGGTGGACTGTAGAAGTTTGAGTAGACTTTTATGACGGAAATGTTTTAAATTGGGCAGTTGTGTCATTATTGGTGCATGCACTTTGTTTCATTGTTTACTGGAAAAATGTTCAAAACAAATTTAAAACGCCCTCTAAAACTGTACTGTATTGTACAAGGAATATAATTTAATGCAGTCAGGAAGGTGTATCAAAGAGCATGTGTATGTTTCGTGTGCAAGGGGCCTATGATTTGAAAACAGCCCAAATCCAAAGTTAATCTTTATCTGCCACTGGCAAAATGTATTTTCTTTGAATGTGGGTTTCAATGCTGTTTCAACGTATGTGAGTTTCAGGGGCAGAGAAGTTTTAATGCTAAGTCTGTTTTCATTGTGAGACTGCATTTCTTTGTTTAGCAGATATCTATTAGTGTTTGTGGTGTAAAATGCAAAATAAAACTTTCAAATGAAGTCCAAATCATCGCAGAAGTAAAGCAGTATGCACATTAGTGTTTATGGTAAATGGGGTGAAATAGCCAAGTAATGGTTCATCTGAATGGCTGCAGGGGGGGGCTCCATTCGACCATGATTTTGTGAGGGGGGAAGGGTGGCAAACTCAAAGATAGCCCCTGCTGAACTATACCTCTGAACTGTCCAGATTTTTGCAGAAAGAATAGATTTTTGCTTCTTATTTTTGGTTTGTTCCTCATAAAATTTGTGGTTTTCTGGCAAATCATTTAGGAATTAAGTCACTAAATAATGACAGACACTGAGTTTCAGACTTCATAACCTTCAGAAAAGTGCATGCTAAAGCAAGACCTGTTATTGTATCAACTGTTTCAGTTTATACAAGAGCAATTTTTAGTACTGTTTATATGTTCACCCAATATATTTGGCCTTGTCCAGATTTCCTGCATTAACAGGTTGAGAGGTACATACAAATAAATTGCTTTATAGAATTAGGCATATCCAAAACTCTCAACTGTCCCCTATTTTGGCTCAAAATGTTGCTCTTCCCCTAATAATCCCACCGCAAAATGGTAATTTTGGAAGAAAACACGGAGGGTTTATAATTAATTAATTAATTAATAACTGTAATATCCAGAGTTATAGATTACTTTTATTTCTGAATGCATGTAGATTATTTTATTTTATCAGCTGCTCAAGTTAGCAGTACTAATATTAAAAAAGTGTCCCTTCTTTGACAGGTTCCTAGCTGTATTGTGTGGCTATTTTATATTTTTGCATCACTTTTTATTCCGTTTTTCATAAAATTGTGTTTTTGGCAAATCATTAAAGACTGAAGTTAGAAAATAATGACAGACATTTGAGTTTCAAATTTCATACCCTTCAAAAAATTCATACTAATGCAAGACCTACTATTCTATTATCTTTCTAAGTTTATAAGAGCAATATTTAAAAATTGACCTTATTTATGGGCCTTTGTCCCACTTCTATGTATGGCTTTGTCCAGATTTCTTGCTCTGAGGTTGAGAGGTATGGCAAATGTGTCAGGGCCATCACAGTGAGCCAGAAACATTTCAAATTGTGACATACTTGTTGCACCCAACTCCTCCATGTAGTGACTCTGGATGTGTCCAAGATAGGCAATGAGCAGTTATGCAGTGTAAATGTGCAGAGTATCTCCCCAGCCAAGGCAGACACAAGTACTACAGTGGCTTTTCATCTGTCCTTGATTTTGCAGAATGTTCTGGTTTCTGTCATATTTTTATACTGTTGATTTATGCTTATTATTATTCAGAAAATGCCTGTTGCTCTGTGTTTAAGTAGCAATGCTTTAATGACCATCAGGTAAGCTTGTCTGAGATTGTAAGATGCAAGTAAGCTTTAATAAGCATACTGTTAAAGAATTACCAGCATTGAAAGCCTTTCTGTTGTTGCCATGCAGAGAATAGTTACATAAGTAGATAATGTATAAGCCTTGATTATTGAAATGCATATGACAGTATTTGTAACAAAGGACAGGATTACAGTATTTTAAGAAGCTCATTACATTTGTTGGAGACTTGCAGTCATCTTTGCAGGCTTTACCTGCAAAATAAACAGAATGCCAATCTATCGTGTGTGGTCCATAACCTGTGCAGTAATCCTTTAAGCAATGTATCTTGAGTTTGTTTCTTATTTGCTTTTCATTTTTTACTTTGATCATGTTTTCCCCATGAAACAAGTAGACAGTTGTTGTCAGGCAGCAGGCCTTTTTTGGATAAGAAACATTTTTACAAGTGGGGGTATCACAGAGATTGCTATTTTCAGCATGTTACTTGGTACTTTAATAAAGCTGAATATAAATTACAATTAGAACTGCAGTGCAAGAAGAAGTGGTTTGAGTTGAGTGCTGCTTGTTTTTCTTATACTTGATTTTGACTGGCATTCCAGTAATGTATTTAAAAAGTAATTTATTTTTTCATGCCTCACAACCTTTTTGTTTCCATCTAGATATTAAGTAAGCTGTCATGCAGCCAATGCATTGAAATATTTTTTTTCTTCTATACTTCATTTTGTCCTGATTAGACTCTCATAATGATGTTTGGCACCCAGGGCAGCGTATTTAATTAAAGTTACAGTTGTTGTGGTTTTGAGTATAGCTCCTCCCCTTTCTAGTTGGCCACACCCATTCCCATTGACCCCACCCATTCATCTGTCTCCTGCAGCCCCCCTTTGATTTGAAGTCACCAGCCACCACTGATTATTACTAAGCATTTTATTTAACCTATATAAATATATTGCCTTTTACTTAATACTGCTTAGATATAGTTGCTCCTTGTCACATTATAGGGCTAGCATATGTATTTTACGGCTGATAACATGCTCTGATATAAGTGTAGTTGACTGATATAGAATATGTATGTGTTTTGCTCCTTTTCTTTCCCTTTATATATATATATATATATATATATATATATATATATATATATATATATATATATATATAAATGATATATGTCTTTTTAGGGTTTGTAACTGGATATGATATTGATTGAAAAAAATGAGTGAATGTGGTAATGGTTCACATTAAAAAAAGACAAATCCCAGGTGTCTGTCCATAAACCGCAAGAAATCAGTCAACTTTTTAGCGCTTTCATTCACACATTTATTACGTGAACTTCATCAGAAAAACTAACACTCTTGCCCATACTTCCTTTTAAACTAAAATCACAGGAAATGACATCAATAATGAAAAATTAAATAAAATTTCTATAATATATATGTTCCTAACATTCAAAATTTCTCATATTAAATTCAAATACTTAAATATATAAAACATATTGATGTATATCTACTTATATAATGCATTCACTTATTTAGTAAAAAACATTTTAAATTAACAGACTCATTTAATCCTTGTAACTTATCAGCCCCTAGGCTTAGCTGCCATAATGTTTCCTTACATTCCAAAATATTATTTAAATCCCCTTCAAACATTACCTCATTAACCTTTTCTACCACAGAGAATTCAAACTTCTTAAAATCTAAACAGGATGCAGCATGTTTTGCCAAAGAATTTGTTGTATCTTTATTTTTAATGGCCAAATTGTGCTCATATATTCTACGTTTTAAAGCCCTTTTGGTTTTTCTTATATAATAATGGGTACATGACACACAACAAGCTATGTAGACTACAAATTCAGTATTACAATTAAAATACTCTTTAGCCCATATAGTGTAGTTTAAATGCTTTAAAGTCACAAAGGAGCTGTTACTAATATATCTACACTGTTTACAGTTTTTACAAGCATATGTACCCTTTTTATTACTAACTGTTCTACTACTAGTAATAATCCTCCTATTTTCAGATCCTAATAAAGACTTCATATTCAACACCTTTTTGTACGTAAATTTAGGTGTATTGCCTATTGCACCGATCAGTTCTTTGTTACCCAATAGAACTTTCCAATTGTTTTCTATAATACCCTTTACAAACCACATCTCATTAACTATAGGTAATGGAAATGCAGTGTGATAGTTCTCCTTGGCATTCGGAGTGGAAACAATGAACACCAAACAATATAATAGTTCTTTGTTAGAAATGTTGGAGGACACCACAACCTATAGAAAAGTTCAAGTAAGTGATGTGGAACAAAGTTTTCAAAGAATAGATGTAGCATTATTTGATATGTTTTGCCAAGGTGAGTTAGACTATGACAGTTATGATTATCTTTTGGTTAAACATCCTAAATTGGCAACTTTTTTTGGGATTCCAAAAATACAGTTAAATCAGATAAATCCTCCTTTTAGGCTCATTATTTCAGCTAAACATTCTAAAACTGAAAACATTTCTGTTTGGTTGGATTATGTTTTAAATCCAGTAGTCCAGAAATCTAAATTCTATCTAAGGGACTCTTGGCACTTATTGGAGCAGTTACATACTTCTATTAATCAAGAAAAAGGACTAAGCTGCGGTGGTGGTGCTGCGGTAGCGTTGTCACCTCACAGTTAGACGTTGCCCGTTCGATTCTCAGTTAGACCGTCTTCTGTGTGGCGACATGTGTGAACGGGCGTTCCTTCTTTGAAGGTTGTGCGTTAGGCCCAGCAAGCCAGCACATAAAACTCTACTGCCAATCATTAGCAGACCGGTGTTCTGCTGTGCCGACCCCTAACCGGGAAAAGCAGAAAGACACAAACAAATCAAGAAGAAGGACTAGAATATCTTAGAGAATATTTGACTGAAAATACAGAACTGGGTAATACTAAAATAAACACCATTTGTAGTTTAATGGAACTAATTTTAGAAAATAATTTTTTCAAGTTTGATAAAAACATTTACCAACAAATTTCAGGGGTAGCCATGGGGGCAAGAGTAGCTCCAGCCTTTGCAAACCTACTAATGGCAAATTGGGAGTTGAAATTTTTTTTAAAACATCAAAACTATTGTAAAGTACAAACTTACTACAGATTTATTGATAACCTATTTTTCATGTGGACAGGTACTTATGAGGAGTTTGCTAACATGGTAGGAGATTTGAATAACACTACAAATTTTCTAGAATTTAAAATAAGTGGATTTGGAGAGTGTATTTCATATTTAGATGTAGACTTAAACATAAATAGGGAAAATAATACATTCATTAGCAAAGTGCATAGGAAAGAAGTGTTTGCAAACCAATATTTACACAAGGATAGCCTGCATCCACAACATATGAAAAAGGGAGTTGTCAAAGGTCAAATAATACATTTAAGTAGATTGACTACAGATGATGATACATTTTTAAAAGAAATTTTGTTTTTGAGATCACTATTTCTTCATAGAGGATATAATGTAGATTGGATAAAAAGGATAAAACAGGAGGTTATTAAGTTGAGACAAGGTGTAGCCAAACCTATCATCCTGTCAAAAGATATCTGTTTAAGTTCTGTGCTTAAGGTTTCCACTCTGAATGCCAATGAGAACTATCACACTGCATTTCCATTACCTATAGTTAATGAGATGTGGTTTGTAAAGGGTATTATAGAAAACAATTGGAAAGTTCTATTGGGTAACAAAGAACTGATCGGTGCAATAGGCAATACACCTAAATTTACATACAAAAAGGTGTTGAATATGAAGTCTTTATTAGAATCTGAAAATAGGGGGATTATTACTAGTAGTAGAACATACCCGCGGTGGTGGTGCTGCGGTAGCGTTGTTGCCTCACAGTAAGACGCTGTCCGGTTTGATTCTCAGCTAGAGCATCTCCTGCGTGGAGGCATGCGTGAATGGGCGTACCTTCATTGAAGGTTGTGCGTCAGGCCTGGCAAGCCGGTATGTAAAAATCAACTGCTAATCATTAGCGAACTGGAGTTCCACTGTGGCGACCCCTAACCGGGAAAAGCCGAAAGACACAAACAATTACTAGTAGTAGAACTCTTAGTAATAAAATGGGTACATATGCTTGTAAAAACTGTAAACAGTGTAGATATATTAGTAACAGCTCCTTTGTGACTTTAAAGCATTTAAACTACACTATATGGGCTAAAGAGTATTTTAATTGTAATACTGAATTTGTAGTCTATATAGCTTTTTGTGTGTCATGTACCCATTATTATATAGGTAAAACCAAAAGGGCTTTAAAATGTAGAATATACAAGCACAATTTGGCCATTAAAAATAAAGATACAACAAATTCTTTGGCAAAACATGCTGCATCCTGTTTAGATTTTAAGAAGTTTGAATTCTCTGTGGTAGAAAAGGTTAATGAGGTAATGTTTGGAAGGGATTTAAATAATATTTTGGAATGTAAGGAAACATTATGGCAGCTAAGCCTAGGGGCTGATAAGTTACAAGGATTAAATGAGTCTATTAATTTAAAATGTTTTTTACTAAATAAGTGAATGCATTATGTAAGTAGATATACATCAATATGTTTTATATATTTAAGTATTTGAATTTAATATGAGAAATTTTGAATGTTAGGAACATATATATTATAGAAATTTTATTTAATTTTTCATTATTGATGTCATTTCCTGTGATTTTAGTTTAAAAGGAAGTATGGGCAAGAGTGTTAGTTTTTCTGATGAGGTTCACGTAATAAATGTGCGAATGAAAGCGCTAAAAAGTTGACTGATTTCTTGTGGTTTATGGACAGACACCTGGGATTTGTCTTTTTTTGAAGTTTTGTTTGGTTTGTGTTGGTTTTATTTATAATGGTTCACATTAGTTATACTTTAGTGTACAATGAATTCCCATAGTTTATCTTGGCCGGGACTTTGATTCCCGAGGTTTGTGGTGCAGCTCACACTGTTTTCTTGTTGTATTGAGCTTCACTAGATTCAAAATCTGATGTAGTCACTTACCCTTAAGAAGTTTCCCACTGAAAACTTAATGAGAGACAACTTTGGACCCAGGCAGCCTTGAGATTATGGATCACGAGCAGTTTTAATGTTTTCATCACTGGGCAGAAATGCTTAGAAGGAGCAAAGAGGCTACACGAACTTTGACCCCCGACTTCATGCATTTGCAATGCAAACCTGCAAAGTCAACTGTTACCAGGAAGCAATACTGTCACAAATGTGGAAATATGAAGAAAACTGACTTTTATCCTCCAAGTGAATTAACTCTAATTTAAAAGCTTATTTACTATCTTAATACATGTTTTGTGCTAGTTATGTAGTGTTTCATTATCTGAGATGCCTTTTGAAGGCTTAAAGTAACATGGTGCTAACTTAGGGAATGCTTTATCAAACAGTTTTTGAAAATGGTGAACCCATGTACAGAATTATAATTGGAGGTTCAGCACACTTTAAAACTAACGCAATTGATCTCCAGTTATACTTTAGTAAGCCTGTGCACAGAATACATTTAGGTTAAGAGTAGAGTTACTTAAAATGCTTCTACTTCACTGAAAAGTGCATTGACTATACACACCATGCAGAAAACTCCTTTCTTGACTCTTGTGTGATCTCTCTTAATTAATGAAACAGTTTTAGTGTTTTACAGATATCTGATAATTAATACCCTCATCTCAATTTTATGTGCAGGCAGATATTCTGCATATTTCATATTTTAAGTTATACCCAACCACTTCACTAACATTATTATCAAAGTAACTTCTATGAATGACTCAAACTGTCTAATGTGAATTGTAATATGACTGTCTATTTGGGGATAATTTTCTTTAGCACATAGGTGCTAAAACACATTTGATGTAAATACTGAAGTATGAATAGATTAACTACTTACTCCTTCTTTTCCTTTTTTTTCTCTCTCTTTATGACTAAAAATTTATATAGAAGGGACATATACAAATGTACTCCTTTATTCTATAAGAAAAATATTTAACTAAACTTAATGGCTGGCTAACAGCAGTATACATGTACTTAATATGTTGTGCATACACCCCTCAGAAAAGGTTCTCGTTTTATATCTTAATCCTTTTTAAAATGTTTCATGCCATGTGTATCTTTTTGGTTATGCCCTATTGTCAATATGTTTATTTTAGATAAGTTTAGATATCCTTACAGAATCCAGAATAGTTGCATAAACATGTAATTTTATTAATACATTTTCCTGAATAAGATCTGACATCTACTTCATTCCTTACAATTATACTCTCATTTTTAATAAAATTCAAGGACCCTCAAGCCCACACAAGAACTTCACAGGTCAAACATTTGATTAATTTAACAAATAAAGGAGGGAATAGCTTATAATTACTTATAAAATATGATAAGCTGAGCATATTTTATCTATTGCTACATATATAAAATGGTTACTTTAAAAGGGATCTCACTAAACATTAATGGTTTACACAACCCATGTAAAAGGAGACATTTATTCAGATACCTAAACTTACATAGATCTAACCTAATATTTCTCCAAGAAACTCATTGAAAGAGGACATAACCACATTAAACACTAACAAGTATACAACCTTAGCCAGCTCAGAGCACACACTGAAAAAAGAGGGGTAGCTATTTTGTGGAGCAAATCTCTACCTATTCCCAAGATAATTAAGACATACAAGGACAACATAGGAATGTTTTGCCTAGTTATAGTACAGATTAATAGGAAGAACTTTACTTTTATCAATGTATATTGGATACCAGGTATAGGTATTAGTACAGTGAAACAACACCTTAATCAAATAGTACTCCTTTCCAAAGGAGACATCATTTTAGCAGGTGACTTCAATTGTACCCTACATGAAAATGACACTAGCATTCTAGGGAAAAGGAAAATTTCTGCTAATGCAAAGCATTTAAAGGACTTTCTAAATCCATATAATTTGAATGACATTAACAATCAAGCTGATGTTAAGTCCTTACCATATACCTTTTTTTTCCAATAGACATAAGTCTTATTCTAAGATAGATAGATTCCTGATCTCCAATCAACTTGTGAATGATTTATCCAAATCTATGATCATGTGTTGTCCAATATCAGACCATAACTCAATAACTTTTGAACGTATTGTAAATGTAACACATAACTTTCAATTTAATGAATTCCAGCATGCCTAACACAATTAAAAGATTTCAAAGAATTCATAAACAAGGAGATACAAAATGTTATACAAACAAACTGTACACCAGATGTCCCGGTTATTTATGTTTGGGATGCCTTGAAATCATATTTATATGGACAAAGTATTAGATGGTATAATAATAAAAGGAAAACATGAGACAAAGACCTATTAGTCATACAGAATAAATTTGACACACTTAAACTCAACAACAAGGATAACTTCGCCAATAAAAAAGTTGCAAAAAAAAATCAATAAATTAAATGATGAATATAAAGAAATCCTAAACCACAAAACCAAAATATGCCCAGAGAAATATTAATTCTTATCCTATTCAATAAATCCCAAATATTTAAATAAACTTAAAAATAAAATGAAAAGACTTAGCAAACAAAACCATATCAAAGAGATTTTTTCCATTAAGAAAAAGAAGAATGTTTATAACTTACCAGAAATTCTGGATGTATTTAGGGACTATTTTCATAAAATTAATCACAATAAAGTTAATATGGAATCAAAAGATAAAATACAGGAATTCATAACTAAACATATGAATAAAAACCTTAACAAACAACAGGTTGAATTAATAGATAAACGCATATCATTACAGACATCCTCACTCAGATAAACAAGCTCAAAATAAATAAAGCACCAGGAAACAACAGTATTATACCTGAGTTCTATAAAATAATGAATAAAAATGCTCTTTTGTTAATATATAATGTATTTTTGACAGCCCAGATTGACTCTGCTATTCCTCCATCTTGGAAATACACTTTTATTTCTCCAATTTTGAAAACCAATAAGGACCAAACAAGGTGCTCCTCATATAGGCCCATCTCACTACTAAATGTTGATTACAAGATGTTTATGAATATATTTGTGGACAGACTAAAGACAATTCTTCCAAATATAATTGAAGAAGTTCAAACAGAATTTATTACAAACAGAAATACCTTTGACAACATAAGAAGAACCTTAACATTAATTGATTATGCTAATAAGAAAAAGAAAGACCTGACACTAATAAGCCTTGACATAAACTCGGAGTTTGATTCTGTAAACTGGGATTATCTGTTCATCTTACTGAAATGCATAAATGTCTCTGATACATTTGTAACTTTGATTGAACATCTATATAAAGGAGCATTAGCATGCATAAAAATAGGCACATACATCTCTCAACATGTACCCATATTAAAAGGTACCAAACAGGGCTGTCCACTCTCTCTTTTATTATTTACCTTAATAATGGAACCCTGGGCCAACCTAATTAGAAACAACAAAGATACAGAAGGATTTAAAATACATGATGATACATTGTCAAAAATACAGCTTTTTGCTGATGATGTTCTAATTACATCTAATGGAAACAACTCTTCTCTAGTGTCATTATTTAACTCTATGGTAGACTTCCAAAAAATCTCTGGTTTGGTTTTTAAAGAAGAAAAAACTAAAATTCTACCTTTATACTCAGACAAAAATATTCTAAGTAGAGTATACTATAAATACAAACCTAAATCAGATCAAATAACTTATCTAGGCATTTAAGTCTACATTTCACCTTAACTATAGTAAAAGTCTCAAAAACATACAAAAACTTATAATTAGCTGGAATAATATCTTTTTTTCTATGGAGGAAAGACTTACAGTAATTAAAATGATAATATTTCCAAAGATACTGTATTTAATTCAATCAATATTACTTCCACCTTCTAAGACAATCATTAAAAATTAAACTCTGTAATGTTAAAATTCTTCTAGGTTCCATATAAACCCAGAGTGACTTTAAGAACACACATAAATCGTTGGCATAGCCTTTCCTGACATTGACTCATACACCATCTCCTCTATAATTAAAACTACATCACAACTATTAGTCCATTCATACTCTGCAAAATGGAAGAAATATAGGGACTTATTTAGCATGGAATTAATCACTACACCACAAACATACAAAACTGATATTATAAATAATCCCATGTTGTGGATTCTCAGGGATTTCTGTTCCATCCCTGTCACACTGAAATACTCATCAAACTACTTATCAAATATCATTATTACTTTCCGAAATTTTATATACAACCATCCTAAGTATAAAGAATGGATCTTCATTCTATATCCTTTAGCATACACACAAGGTATTCTTTAATCATCGAACCCAGATAAAGCACTATTATTTAAACAGAAAAAAATAATATATTGGTATCAGATGTTGCTAGATAATAAAGTTAAAAATTTAGACTTTTTAATTCAAGAATTTGAATTGGATGAAACTTGGTTGGAGTTTCAGGCCTTTAGACTACATCTCTCTAATAAAAAACTTGATTTAATATCACCTACAGCTAAAAAATCCATCCCAATTCTGATGGATTATATGGTATTAAACTTACAGCAGAAAGTTTCAGACAAAGGTAAACTTTCTCACATTCACAAAATTATTAGAGATGAAACCTATAGTTGTCCAGAAAATTCATGGAATTACTTCCACTCCATTAATAGTGAACCACCAAAAGAACAAGATAAAGAGTATATACTGGAATCAGCTGGTAAAACAACTTCTTCTATTAAATGGAAACTTTAAACCTGGAAATTCTTACACAGATCATTTTACACTCCACTAATAATGAGTAACATTAATAAAAAAGACAATATGTGTAAGAGATGTATTTCAGAGATAAATGCTAACTGGGCACACATTCTATGACTATACAAAAATTGAAAGATTATTGGAAATTTGTTAATACTTTTCTACAGGTTCTATTTACTGATAATTTTACAATTTCTAAATCACTAATCCTCTTCAACACCCCCATACCTAAATGTGTTAAAAAAGTTAAACTTCCCTTAGTGTGGTCAATTCTAGCAGTGGCTAGAAAGATTATTACTAGATATTGGATCTCAGATTCCCCTCCTTCTTTTATAGAATTTAAAAATGTTCTAACTGATGTGTGTCAAATGGAAGTAATGGCCATTAACTCAAGAACATCTAGGAAAACATCTTGCTGTAATATGTGGGCTACTTTACAAAGATTGTTAGAAAAAGATTCTGTTTCTTTGCGAAAATTCATATATTTGTACATTGATGTAACCTAAAAGTGGATGTCTTTGTAAATACTTTAGTTGTTTTATGACTGTTAAATTTCTTTCTTATTGTTAACTACTTGTATAAATTAAGTTCTACTGGTTATTTGTTAAAATTAATAAACATGTTTAAAAAAAGAAAACAACTAAAAGCATATCTGCCAGATGAGAACACATACAGGTGTTTTCACAGCTACTGGACAGATCTGGAAGTAGCACTCATGGCTTAATTGCTGTTCAATAGCAGTTACATACTATATAATGCATGGAGTGCCATGATTGCACTCTGAAATTATGAAAAAGTTTAGATAAGTAGTTTTCTGACACCAGGAATGCTTTAACAAGTTATAATTAAGTACTTAAAGGCTGTTAAGAGTAAGTCTCATGCTAGATTTTAAAAATAAACAACACCAGCCACTAAAGAGAGCAGCCAAAGCTAGATAGCTTTAAGAGCTGCTAGATAAAAAAAGTGTGACAAAGGTCTAATAGCTTTTAAAGCCATTAATTACTTAGAGGGACACCACTTCTGCCCATTGCCTGTGTGGCAGCACTATATACACTATAATAATCTAGTAAAATATGGGATGAACCTAAATCACAACAGAGTGCTTTAAACTTTGACAAATGAGCTCATTGTTGTGAAAAAGTGAAGTCACAATTGTAAATACTCATGTAATTACCCTGCAAATGGTCATTGAAACATTGGAAATATACACTTAGTTTGCTTCATTGAGAGGTCATTCTATAAGTAATGAGAACAGAGTATATTGCTATGACAGAAACAACCCAAGAATGAGCCCCCAGATTTATGAAGCCCTGCATTGTGTGCAGGATTAGTCTAAGAGCTGTTTTCGGCAATATGGCTGACGTGCAATCCAGGAATGAGCTCTCGGGACGTGCACGTGAGCTCTTAGACTAATCCTGCATGGACCGAGCTCCTATATGCAAATGACCCTCATTTGCAGGTGAAAACCATGCAAATGAGGGTAATTTGCGATCCAGGAAGCTGGCAGCTGTCCGTGCAGGATGAGTGCAGTCTGCAGAAATGTACTCGGTTAGTAACCTAGTACATTTCTGCAAACTACAAAACGGAGGCATGACAGCCCCAAATAAAGTGTGCATATGATGTGTAATCCATGCCAATGGCCATATAATTGGCTATTGGCATGGAAAACAGTGTAAAAATGAAATATTTAACATATTTTTTGGCTGATATCGGCCGTTTAAGCTAAGAGCAGTGGTGTGCAAACAGGATTGGGCTAAAAATAAAAAAAAAAAAACAACTAAAACAACCATTAAGAAGAAAATCATTATTTTGCCATAATAGTCAATGGCGAGAGAATTCAACATGGCCAGTGCAGACTGGTTGCTAAAGGGGAAGGCTGAGTGTGGGACATGTAACTAAGGATTAGCAGGCAATCCTATGCAAATGAGGGGAATGATAGAGAATCCCAGATTCCCTGTCAATGCAAGCCTGCACCCAAGAGTGTAGGATTAGGAAAACCATGAGTGTAAGCCCTAAACATAGTTGACATCAGAAGGGGGTGTGTCAGGCATGCTGTAAGCTAATTGGAGCACTGTGGCTCGTATATGCCCTTAAAAAAAAACAGGAAATAGCAACTCCGTTTACATCTGAGCACTGTGTTTGCGCGGCACCCCCCCAGGCTTAAACAGGAAGGCAATAGGAAGGTAAAACAGCAGTAGGAAGCTAATCAAGGAGAACTATCTTAGCTGGCAGGTGAAATGTATCAGAATCAGCCAATTACACAGGCAGCAGACCAGCCCAGCACACAACAATAAACTATGCAAACACCTTTCCCCCTTGTTTTTTCCCAAAAACTCTGCACCACCGGTGTATACAAATGGGGAAATTTTACAAAACGAAAGCAAAACAAAAGGGGCTGCTTTTTCTATCATAAACCAGCATGTGCAAGAGGCTGAGGGTGGTGAGGAAGTGAATGCTGCCATCCAACCCACAGTGAGGAGAAGGAGAAGAGTGTACAGACCCAGGGTAACCTACCAAGAGCTACATGAGCTGGAGATAGTGGAGCACTATAGGGTGGACAGGGACCTCCTACAGCAAATTGTTGAGCTGTGCTGGCCATACCTTACACACAGAACTAACAGAGGGGAACCCATCCCAGTGGATATCAAGGTATGCGTAGGCCTAAGAATACTAGCTACAGCTACCTTCCAAAGGCCAACTGGGGATATGATGGGGATTTCACAGGCATCAGCATCCAGGATACTCCACCAGTTCCTGGACGCCATGTTAGCACATGTCGGTGAGCATGTATATGTCCCCAACACCCGTGAGGCGTTGGCCAGCAATATGCGTCTCTTCAACCAAATAGCAGAATACCCTGAGGTAGTGGGTGCAATAGACTGCATGCACATATGCATCAAAGCACCACCCAGTGAAAGGGGTAGGGTCTACATCAACCAAGGTTTTCCCCTCCATCAACTGCCAGGTCATGTGCGATGCCCAGGGCATAATAATGAATGTGTGTGCTGGCTGCCCTGGAAGCTATAACGATTTCCACATCTGGCATCTGATGCAGCTGTACCAGAGATTTGCCAATGGGGACATCCAACACAGTCACCTAGTAGGGGATGCTGGATATGCACTAGAGCCGTGGCTGATGACACCCATCAGAAATGCACACACAGCCGAACAAGAACTCCATAATGAGGCACATGCACAAACAAGAATCATAATAGAGCGTGTGTTTGGGATGCTCAAGTCACGGTTCCAGTGCCTGGACACTTCTGGTGGAGCCTTTCAGTACTCACCAACTACATGTACCCAAATTGTCCTTGTATGTGCCATGCTACACAGTATGATCCTGCGGAAACAACTGCAGCAGGAACACCATGGGGCAGGGCCACACAGTCCCCCACCATTGCCAAGGCCTGCACCGGCACAGAGTGACATGGAGGAGGAACAACCTGAGCCTGCCCCAGTAGGCAGAAGGAGGCATGCCCAGTAAGCCCTGGCCTTGGCAAAGAGGCAACACATAGCACATGCACTGACACAGTAGGGACCCAGGGAATGACACCTCTCTCTGACTTGTACATACAGTAAAAGGGATGCCAAACATGACACTACCTGTGCTCAACCATGTATAGGGAGTGTACTATGTGCATCCAACATAGGCAGCGCTGTAGCACCACCCTCAATACCGGGACACCCACAAGGTAAGTGACTCACACATGCCAGTCAGGGGGGTCACATACCTTACAACAGTTACAGCCAGCAGGACAGGTGTAGACAAACACAAACAAATGCTGTACTATGGCCTCTGAATGAGGCCTATGGGTAACCTCCCCCCAGGCCTACACAGACAGACTACAGCAGGCCAGGCAGTTGGATGTCAGTTGTGAAGGCAAGGATGTCAGAAACTAATATGTAAGTAATTAAAAGCTAAGATCTGTAGTACAATGGTATGCCTCTAGCCAGCACGATAGGTAAGACTACAGACTGAAATGGAGTACCCGACATACCAGTACAGTTCTAGCAAATGTGTACAAGTGCCAGGTGTGGCACCCCATCCTACGTAGACTTACAGTAACAGTCAGGTATGCCCCCCACTCCTGTGTAGAAATGTAGAAATAGTCAGGTGTGCCCCCTCCATCCTACATACAAATATTGTAACAGTCAGGTGTGCCCCCCCAAACCTGTGTAGAAATGTAGAAACAGTCAGGTACCCCCCTGCTATGCAGAAATGTAGCAGCAGTCAATGCTAACTGACCAATTGATACCCTGCAGACACATCATGCTACCTGTCGGTGTACAACACAAAGGTCAGCACCGCACTGCAAACCACCTACACTTGATCCACACATGCAATGCAGATGGTCATACTGGGCATGCTCACACACGGAGAAGGCAGTGTCGGTCAACAACATACTGAAACGTCATACTGGGTATGTTCACACACTTAAACACATGAAGGCCATGACTGCAAACACCAGTGGATTAGACATATCAGGCAGTTGCAGTTGTTAGTGCAGACACTTATCAGTATGCACCACTCATGCCTTGCACACACAGTGGATAGGAATAGAGAAAATAAGCCAAAGGTAGACGTACATAGATGTGTGGAAGAGGGTCACTGTGAAAAGGAGCCATCCAGGCCTGTCCCACCCAGCACACAGCCAAAGGTCCCCAAACACATGAGGTGCAGATGTCACCCACTGCAGATACTAGCCACCAGTATCTGTCAGCATTACAGACTGGTGCACGTACCAGCTGTGCAACATGACTGTACAAGGAAGTAGTCATCTAGTAGTTGAATACATGTACCTGTGACATATGACCCTGTGTGTGCCCGCATGTGGCGTGTCATCCCCTAGATGAATGGGTTGTGGCCCATGCACACACTGCCCTCCCCATAGCCCTACTATGACAAGCCTGCTGAGGTCATCCAATGTGAAATACACCTTTGGGAAAGCTGTAGCCCAGTAATCTCCGTAACGCATCCTGTAACTGTGTACTGTTGTAGTGTGATAAAGTAATTAGCTAGGTGTTCTAACCCCAGACATGGCCACTGTGTGTGTCTGTGTGTGTGTGTGTGTGTGTGTGTGTGTGTGTGTGTGTCTGACTGAGTAGAGAACAATGCTTTTTAAAGTACTCACACTCCTTACAATTCATATACTCGATTTTGTCAAAGCTGCTGATGTCACCCAACTAGAAATACACCTCTGGGAAGGTTGTAACCCACTAATCTCCATAACGTGTCCTGTAACTGTGTTCTGCTGTAGTGTGATAAAGTAGTTAGGTAGGTATTCTAACCCCAGATCTGGCAACTGTGTGTGTGTGTGTGTGTGTGTGTGTGTGTGTGTGTGTGTGTGTGTGTGTGTGTGTGTGTGTGTGTGTGTGTGTGTGTGCGTGTGTGTGTGTCTGACTGAGTAGAGAGCAATGATTTTTACAGTACTCACACTCCTTACAATTCATATACTCAACTTTGGCAAGGCTGCTGATGTCACCCAACTAGAAATACACCTCTGGGAAGGTTGTAACCCACTAATCTCCATAGCGCATCCTATAACTGCATATTGCTGTAGTGTGATAAAGTAGTTAGGGAGGTGTTCTAACCCCAGACCTGGCTACTGTGTGTGTGTTTGTCTGTCTATCTGTGACTGAATAGACAACAATGCGGTTTAGAGTACTCACACGCCTTACAAGTTATATACTCAATTTTGGCAAGGCTGCTGATGTCACCCACCTAGAAATACACCTCTAGGAAGATTGTAGCCCAGTAATCTCTGCAGCGTGTCCTATAACTGCATACTGCTGTAGTGTGATAACGTAGTTAGGTAGGTGTTTGAACACCACACTTGACAACTGTGTGTGTGTCTGTCTGTTTCTGACTGAGTAAAGAACAATGCTGTTTAGGGTATTCATACTCCTTATAATTCATATACTCAACTTTGGCAAGGCTCCTGATGTCACCCACCTAGAAATACATCTCCAGAAACATTGTAGCCCAGTAATCTCTGTAGCGCGTCTGGTAACTGTGTACTGCTGGAGTGTAATTTAAAACTGTGGTAGGGTTCCATCCTCAACCATGGCAGTTCTGGATGTTTTGTGTGTGTTTCAATGTCTGTGTACAGAGCAATGCATTTTAGGCTACAAAATCGCAGTACATTTGAAATGCCCTACTTTGGTAATCCTGCTGATGTCATTCATTGTGAAATACACCTTTGGGGAAGAAGTTCTCTAATAATCCCTGTGGTGCGTCCTATAACAGCTCCATGCTGTAGTGTGATATAGACCTCGGTCATGGGTTCTATACCCACACATGCTTGTTGTGGATGTTTTGTGTGTGTCTCACTGTCTGTGTATTGAGCAATGCATTTTAGGCTCCTCACTCACAGTACATTTGAAATGCCCTACTTTGGTAAGCCTGCTGCTGTCATTCATTGTGAAATAGGCCTTTGGGGAAGGTCTACTCCAGTAATGTCCATGGCGTGTAGTATAACTGTATAGTGCTGTAGTGTAATCAACTAGTTAGGTAGGGGTTCTACTCCCACACGACAGGTGTGTGTGTGTGTGTGTGTGTGTGTGTGTGTGTGTGTGTGTGTGTGTGTGTAGAGATGTGTGACACCTGTGGCCAATGTGGAGCGGGTTTTGCATATTTCTTATATGGTGGCCCTACGATACATCACAATGTCAACCGTACTGGGATAACAGATGTTAAATAGGTGAGAGGCTGGGGTGCCAAGCCATACCCATACATATGACATCAAGGCCAAACAATCACAGTTAGCAACCCCAGTATTACACAGAGCACACTCTCAACCCACGTCTCATGCACACACATGCCTAGGCAACAGCCAATATGTGGGTAGTACACTGCATATTGGCCACTGATAGTAACTATGGAGTGATAGCAGTGGGCTTCAGAAGGCATGTCACCCTGTCCATCTGTCCAATATGCACATACATGCAGACAGTGCACCTCCCTCATGTTCCCCAATGGACACCTGCACCACCTGTGGTGCCGTCACATGTGACCCACAATGGACATACTATGCCTGACAACATGCCCTGTATGGACAGATGTCACTGACACCAGGGAATACTGTTAGCATGCTATCAATGTAGGTGCAGGCTAAACCTGCTGCCCATTACCAGTACCTGCCACAGGTGGGCAAGACTGGCACCTCTGATTATAATCTGTGTTCAAAACATGGGCCAGACAACCCCAGGTACAGTTCCACATGTCACTGTACATGCATGTGGGAGGTGTGCACATCCTAGACACCATCCATGTCATGGACTAAGGAACACATACATGGCAAGTGATGCACAGCATTGGCCACACACAATAGCCACCCAGGTGACTGGATGGGGGATACAATACCCACCTGTGTGGGCAAATGTAGAAATGACAGCCCTGAGCCACAATGCAGACCATTGTCATGTGGCCTGATGCCAAGGTATACCCATCACCTACCCTTGTATAGCCTGCTGGCACAGTTGACCACCACACACCCATGCAGACATGCACACATGCATGTCAGTACTGGCACCCAATGTGTTTGTGTGTGTGTTGTATGGTGTGTGTGTCCACATCCACACTCACTACAACCCCCCTGGGCATACTGAAGCATGCTGTCTGATGTCTGACACCTCCTCATAATCTTTGCCCATACGGCCTCCGTATGACCTGTGTGGTGCATGTGATACCTGCACATTGATGTGTTGTGGCAATCCCACTTGTGATGAGTTGTACTCCTGGCCCTGCCAAGTGTGTCAATGTGTGTGCATCCCTGTGAGAGTGTGGCTGTGTTGACGCTGGCACCTGTTCATGCGGACAGGCACATGTACGTCACCTACCTTATATCTACCGTATCCCTGTTGCAGATGTCACTCACCATCACATATATGTTCTGAGTGCTCCACAGCAGGTAATCCATGTGGCAGATCCAATAACTGCATTGAACTGTGATAGCACTACATAGTTGTCAGTGGTTTGATACCCTGTGCTATTAGGTGCGTGACACAAACATGCTTCAGTTTAACTCTCCCACCCCTCCCTGACATGTATTTGCCCATATCTGCCTCTCCCACTCCCTCTCTGGTGGATGTGGAGACCCACACCTGCTTTGCTTAGGCAGCAGCATTTGTATATTAAGTGGTGCTCATGATCAGCTGATGGCCTCTGCATGAATTGCAGCCCTCCCCTAGCTGATTCCATGTGGAACAGCTGAAGTAACATTTCCATAGCCAATTGCATAAAAACACACTCCAATATCTAGGAACATCATGGTGGTGTTGGCCCTTTTCATTCACTGTGGGCAGGAACTAGATCTGTTGTTTGGCAAACAGCATCTTAGATGGATTGGGGATTTACTTCTAACAACATACACTATGGAAAGAGGGCAACAAACAGGAGGGGGATGTGCCTGACCTGACTACAGACTGCATGTGCTGCTATAATGAATTTGGAGTAATGTTGGTTTAACAGTGTTTGTCTGGATATGGCTGTCATACATGTCGCAATACCTGCCATGTCAGTTCCATGTATATAAGGAATCCCAATCTGTAGGGTCATCTGCAGACTGGGCAGTGTTGTGCCTTTGGTTTCATGTATTAGCCATGGAGCATCTATCTGTGGAATGCAGAAGATAGTGTGAGGATTGCAGTCTGTAGATGGTGAAGGCCGTGACAATTACTGACTTCATATCCCTCATCAGACATATGTTGCAACAAACCCTGTTACAATGGTAAATGTATGAGGTTATCACAGCAACATGTCTATATTGGCCCTGTGTATGTGCTGTCAGCCACACCTCTGTCAACCTTTGTACATATGTCATGCATGAAGTGGTGCATATGTGCTGTACACCATAAATAGTGTCGTCATATCTGATAACAAGCCAGTGATATATATGATTGCTACACATGTTATGTACAGTAGGGATTATATTTCATGACATAACCTGGACGTTCTGTGGATGTTTGTACAGTACTGAGTTCTGTGTAGTGATGGTGAATGTCGGCAGTGTGTGTATTGTTAATATGTACTGTAGCCTGTGTACAGACTGTGCTAGATGTCATTGTTCTAGTTCCCCTTCTAGCTGATTTTACCTGCTGCCCCACTGTATGGTACCATTTTGGTGTACATGTTTGTAGGGCCATACACACACATGTCCCATACCACAGACAGCCGTCAGACCAAACTGTGTATCAGCTCAGTATATGTAGGGTCATTCTGTGAGTGGCACATATGAGGATGGTGTAGAACAGATAGTCCATATACTGTAATATTATGCTAGCCTACCATATGTGACTGTGGCTGTGTTCACATTGGTTGTGGTTATGCACTTTCACACAGGTGTATCTTACCCTGTGCTGTGACATGCCTGTTGAACCTGCTATATATGCAGGTACATGTGCATTCCCCCATAGGAGATGTAGGCCAGTGTTGAGCCAGTCTGCCTGTAGCCTGCATAGTGCATAGTGCATTGTTACATGCCTAGCAGCTTAATGTACCTACTCAGTGAGATGTCATGTGCAGATACTTGCCAGATGTACTTCTGCCGGTCCTCCCTTAACATTCATGTATGTCAGACAGAGCAGTGGGATGCTGTACAGATGTATGTCAATATCTAGTGGGTAGCATGTGTCCATGGCACCCCTGTACCAGCAGTCATGCTGTGTCAGGCCAGACAGGAGTGTGTGAATGCAAAACCTATGGTGGCAAATGTATACCAGTCATTATGTGTTAAACCCATTTACATGGCTGCCTACATCCATATTGTCAGGCCTGGTATACATTTTGTGCAGTAAGGGATTATGTGTATACCTCTGGACTGTACAGGGTGTGTCCGAAGTTCCACATATATTGGCCAATATCTCTGCTGCACTCCACAGGGGCATTACCTGCTAGCAGCGATACTTTACAATGATTTCCTTAGGATGTCTCTCAGTAGCCAATGGCACACATGTTATAAGCAGATGTGACTTTCCACACACACCATGTCTGTGAAGACAATCCCAATGACAGTAGCAATAGTCCTCTAATATACCTGCTATACATACTTGACATACCCTTGCACTGCGACTTTGGGACTATAGGGACTGGGGTGGGGCTACACTCCATGTCCATATAGTGTGGAAATATATGTGCATATACTTATCCAAATAGCCATACATATATACACACATATATACACACACACATATATATATATATATATATATATATATATATATATATATATATATATATATATAATTTCACATGTGTACTACTTCCAATTACCACTGTCATGACAACCACCCACTATAAATCTCTACAGCATGTGGGTGTGGTTCCTTTACATTTCCTGTGTGATGGACATATTTCCTGTGTGTGGGCATCAGTGTTACAGACAGCAGGTAGCAATACATCTTACAGGAGAACCTGCACACTCAGGGCAGCCACATATTTTTAGGAGGATCAGCAACTACAGACAGACTGTGAGTAGAGTTTTGTTATGCTTTGTATAGTACTGGTGTTACAGGGTGTGTGTGTGTGTGTGTGTACATACTAGTGTACCTTGGAATGCAGTCTGTCTGCATAGCTGAGTACAGTGGGCCTATCCTCTTGCTGGACAGAGGTATGCCTACCATGCATTGTCCATCCACCACACAGGTCCTGTGGCAGATATTACATTGGCAGTGTGTGTGTTGAGTGCTATCAGTGCATAGCTACATCCATTTCTGTTTCTCACCTCAATTCCCTGACTAAGGGTATGTTGCAGACTATCCTGTAACACCAGCAACTTGCTTAGTGTATGGCAACAGTGTCCACATATGTGCCTGTATTCCAGCCTCTGTCCTCCATCTACATACTATGCTTCACACATATGTCATGCTGTTGGGGGTTGTTCTGTAGTGGGCTGTGAGTATATCACACTGCCATTGCTGCCATTAGTCCACTGCTGTTGTATCCCCCACACATACAGTGTGGCTGGGTCCATTGTGTGGGCATCACCTACACAATACATGTGTGCCCTTATGCACTCCAGAGGCCACTGTATGCAACAGTGGTATATGGCCCTGTATTATTGAGTCTAGGTGGGGAGCCCCATAAATGACCCAGGCTGTTACAAAATGTGGGGGTATCAGGGGTGAGCTGCCGCAAGGTATCTGGATGTACAGTACTGTATACTTCACCTATATTTACATTACTTACATGAATTGGGGTACTGCAAGCCTATTGCCTCCTGCCATACGGACTGTTATGTTTGTTGGTGTGCACGTGATGGTGTCAGTCATGCCTTGTTATGTAACAGTGACAACCCATGTGATCACATAACATCTTTACCACCTACTGAGTTTGTAGAGAGTGTAGATAGAGGCTGCTGAATTACACACCTGCAGTACATACTGTTGATTGTTTGATATCTTGTGGCCCAGTCTGTGTTCATTATTGTACAATTTGAAGGGCTTGGCCTGGACAGCAACAGTTGTGAACCTTTCCAGACTACTGTATTAGTGTAACTGTTTCACAGTTGTAGTATTCTGTTTATATGGTTGTCAGTGTCTGAACAGCTGTATGACATGGGCATATAGAACTGTAATAGTGCACAATGAAAGATTTCCCATTTCTGCAAACCTGTGTGTGGTTTCTTTCCTATGACCTCTCTATGGGTATATGTTGCAGGCAATGGTTGACATTTTCAGGTGTTAACTGTAGGCATAGTGGCTGTTCCATATTGTGTGCACCTTCTAAATATGTATCTTATGTATCTTACTGTACATATATTTGCATGTGTATGTGTAGTCACGTATATATATATATATATATATATATATATATATATATATATATATATATATATATATATATATATATATATGTGTGTGTGTGTGTGTGTGTATCTGTATCTGCATATGTGTGTCTGTGTATCTGTATTCAGGGGATGTTGATGGCTTCTACATATTACATTTCCTATGGGTGGCAGACTGTACTTGGTAGTGTATTGCAGGGCGCATGTGTTTGGCTGTGGGGGGGAATGCCTATTCGTACGAGACATATAGTGTGTGGGGCTTCTCAACCCCATTAACGGTGCATGTGGACATATGTGTATTTGTTAATCTACCATTGCTATCTACAGATGTATGGCCATATATACCTATATAGATATATATATCTGCTAACATATATATAACTATGTCCGTATATACCTACATAGATATATATCTGCGTACACATGTGTAACGTGCGGTGTATATGTAGACATATAGGTGTAGGAACATATATGTGTCAATTTAGGCATATGCATGTATATATGCGCATATATATTGATATATATGTATATAGTGTTAGATATATATATATATATATATATATATATGTTGTATCTGTTTAGATATTAATATAGTGACACACACAGACATCTAGGTGTTGGTATACATTCTCTGTACTGTTGCATGACAGGACTGGATGATATGTTTGTGAAACCATGGACTTTGTATCTGTCATGGATTAGAGGTAAATCACCCTGTCTGGGGTGTGCAGGGTCCTTGGGTTCGAGCCTTGCAAGAGCTGTTTATTTTGTTGCTGGGCAGAACATGGCCTGTTGGATGCAGAGTGATTAAGGCACTTTAAAGCAGTTGTAAGCAGGTTTGCATGGGTTTGCGTGGAGCTAAGCAGTGCCTACACAGGTTAAGCAATTTAGAAGCTAACAGAGTATAAGACACTGTAACCGGTGGTTAGCAGTGCTTACCTCCACTCAAACCCACGCAAACCCGCTTACAACTGCTTTAAAGTGTCTTAATCACTCTGTATCCAACGGCCCATGTTCTGCCCAGCAACAAAATGAACAGCTCCTGCAAGGTTCGAAAACAGGACCCTGCGCACAATACACAAAGTGATTTGCCACTAAGCCATGGCAGATATGCATAATCATGATGTTTTCACATACATATCATCCAGCCCAGGTATTCAACACTATGGGGAATGTATTCCACTATGTAGATGTATGTGTGTGTGTGTATGTGTGTGTGTGTGTGTGTGTGTGTGTGTGTGTGTGTGTGTGTGTGTGTGTGTGTGTGTGTGTGTGTGTGTGTGTATAATTATATTTAAATGGATATAACATATCTATATATGTAGATATAGCTATAATATATATATATATATATATATATATATATATATATATATATATATATATATACATACATATATATATATATATATATATATATATGCCAATATATACATATACACATAGCTATGCATACATCTATAGATATATATGTATACAACCATATGTCCACATATATAAAGCAATACATTTTATATATATCTATATATATATATATATATATATATATATATATATATATATATGTAAGCATATATATAGTTCATCTTTAAAAGGGAGAAAATCATGTGGAAGGTCGAAAGTAAGTTTTCAAAATTGCACAATCTTGGAATAAATGCATCAAATGTGCAATGAGCAAATGTCACTATGCATTCACTCATTGCAGATTCGGCAAAATGTCCCTTTCCCCACTGTAGTGTGAACTTGGAGTTAGAATATCAAAGTAAGGGGGTTGTGGGGGGCCCAGCCCCCCAGATGGGGGGTGCATGGGGCTTGCCCACCTGCATTACGATATGTATTCCAGCTTGTTGTTCAAAAATCAGAGAAGCTGCTTTTTGATTTGCTGAGTTTTGAACTGTGGTGCAATTAGAAATGACAGATTGGTCCTCTCAGTTTGCAGAAAAGGCCGTTTGAAGAAATGATTGTCTCCCTTTCAAAGGTAAACACATATATATCTATATAGGTATATATGGACATACATCTGTAGATGAAACTGGGAACATAACCACAACATATAAGTCCACATGCACCATTGATGGGTTTGAGAGACCCAAACAACATACATCTGGCACGACAGGTATTCCCGCCCCCCACAGCCAAACACATGTGGCCTGCAATACACTACCAACCTTAGCAGATCCCATAACCATGACCCTGCATGACAAGGGCAGTACATGTTAGCAGTGCTCCATCTCACCTGTAGGATGTCAGGCTGGCATTACTAATATATCATGCAGAACAGTCAAGTGAAGTGTTATGCTTGGGAGAACCCCCTGGGCAGGCGCAGTAAGTAGCTGGGATCCCTCATAATATCCAACAGGCCTATACCTGACAATGGATTCACCAATGTTGGCAAGGATGACCACAAATCCACCATGTCAGCTGGGAACTACCACCCAGTAGCCTGATGAGCCTGGTCTGCAGGGACATGGAACATATCAACAATGAACCCATGGCCAATGTCACTAGTAATCTTAATACCCATGACCCTGCCAATGTTGGACTTGCCAAAGGCAGAGAATACAACCTGAACCTGGTATACCTCCTGATGCAATCATGACAGGTGTAGATGAGGGTTAGGAGGTGCACACAGCCTATGTAGATCATAGCAGGCTTTTGTGCACCATCCCACATGTAGGAATGTGTGTAGATGTTAAGGGATCTACATCCGTTTACAGAATATGTTTCCCCCAGGACTACTTGGCAAATGCCAATGTTCCACAGGTGCCATCCCATGGACATACAGTCCTTCACAGGTCATAGATGTGTTAATGCCCTCCTCCACACTGTAGAGGTGTGCAGTAATGCTGGGGTTACTATAACTCACTGGGTGTAGCTGTTGTGGACACATCCACCATCATTGCAGTTACTGTTGTATCTATCCCCCCACATAGCTGTCTGTAATACTGTACAGTATATGTTATCAGGTTGATAGTTGTTGTTTACACCATTCACAGTAGTAGAGCGCCTCACACCCTCCTAAGGGTAGTGCTATGCCACCGGCATTGGCACACCCATGTTACTGAGGTAAGGATCACAGTAGAGTGGGGAAAAGGGCATGCACCCTGCTGTTAGCATGTTCAGTGTCATCCAAATTTCAGACTGCATATATACCAATGTGTGGTTGTGCCTATTCTGTCTTGGTAGGATTACATGGGCAACAGATGTGTTACCTGCATGGGGACATACCTCCATGTGTACAGTCTTCCATCTGTACTGCATCCAAACCAAAGGCTCTGTGTGTTGTACCCAGACATGTCATGTGTACCACCCACTACACTTACTGGTGTCCACTATATAAGGTCTGCTGACACCACTACACCCATCAGCCATGTGGCACATGGACAACCACAACACAATCAGAATAGATAATGGTATAAACAATACAACATTGTTAATTACAGCTATAATGCATCATGGCTGCACAGCTACACCTTCCAAGATATTAGCATTTCACTTTACTGCTGACAACATGCTACACAGCATTCCATTGCTACACTGTTGTACAATTTCCTTGTGCATCAGCACCATGTTAGCCTGTCCCTGCATCGATGTTATGGATGACAGGATGTGGCACAGGTATCATCATATGCACAGGGTGTGTTGTTGGTTTGCCAGAGGCCGAGGCTGAACCATACAATTGACAATGTGTGTGTGTGTGTGTGTGTGTGGGGGGGGGGGGCTGAGTACTGTTGTGGGCCAATGGTGATGTCATGTGTGCAGGTATGTGGTTGCCCTGGGTTTGTTGTTTATGTGTGTGTGTCTGCATGAACACAGTTCTACCATGTGGCTGCCCTATACAGGGATTTGTGAGACAGCTGCAGACTGTACCTGGCAGGGTTTGCAGTTCACCATCTCTGGCCATGGACACGGGACCTGTGCCTGGCAGGGGTGCCACAGGCAGTATCAGGTACAAAGCCAGATTGGGTGCTGTCCCTCGAGGTTGACAGAGGTCCACTGGATCCAGGCCCCTCCTGGGACTGGCCAGGGCCACATGCACATGGTCTGCTATGATGGTCTGTGAACAGCACCCCTCCACTATGCTGGGGCTGGTACTGCCACCATGGGAGCTGCTGTGACTGGTGGGACATCCACGGCGAACTCCAGCTGCTGATGTTGCTGGCATATGTCCACATGACCGTCGCAACCATCCAGCCCTGTCCTGCCGCATGGACATGACATTGTTGATGAGATCCAATGTCTCACCTCACCATCTATCCATGACCTGGGTGTAATTACGAATGGCACCTGCTAGGTCATGGATGCTGTCATTTACAGAGGTGTGATCAGCCCTCTGTGCCCTTAGACCCTATCTGGTGTACCGTTCCATTTGTGCCTGTGCCTCCATGACAGTCTGGAACATGCGTGTGGTAGATATAGACATGGCACATCTGCCAGGGGCATGATGACCAGCACTGCTTTGACGAGCACCCCTGAACATCTGCCTATGTGGTACCCCACCGGACATCTGCCTATGGCTGCTGTGTCCTGACACACGTAAACGTAAACAGCGTAATGGATATTTCAAACCTATATTATGTGGGAGAGAGGTAACATCTGACCTTCAGTCTGAAGCTGGTTGTTCCAGTAATTTTAATTTTAATCTTAATATTGATCAACAAATTAACACCAATGTCGACTTACAGTCGAATTATAGTACTAGTTTCATTACAACCTACAGTAAAGACAGTGCAAAAGTAAGTTTTATATTGCACAAAAATTGGGTCTTTATTAGTAGGGAAAACTCCCTTCTTGAAAAGTTAGGTAATTCTCCCAGAATAGTGTTTAGAAGGGGGTCTAAATTAAAGAACTTATTAGAAACTAGATGTCCACCGTATTACAACAGAAATGTGGGAATGTCTGTTTGTGGTGCATGTAGGATGTGCAAATACATAGAAGTAGGAGGATCTTTCACTATCAACAATAAAAAATTAAAACTTAACCACAAATTCAACTGTGAGTCTAAATCAGTGATATATATCGCAAAGTGTAATAACTGTATGGCGTTTTTATGTAGGTAAGATGGATCGTAAGTTCCGTGAGAGAATTTACGAACACATACATGCGATAGATAAAAACAAATGTGAAAATGCCTTAGCCAAACATTCCTATTTGAGTGGTGGACATAAGTTTAGCTTTAAAGCTATTGATCAGATTAAACCTGATGTTAGGGGTGGATCTATGTCACTGTTCCTTGAGGAACGTGAATTGGTATGGCAGTTGATGTTAAATGCTTTTTATTTTCCAGGATTAAATGATGCTTGTAACATTTCTTGCCTACTGAAACTGAAGAGTTTAATTAGATAATATGTTACACTAATAACTAATTCTATTAGAATGTTTTAAAAATGTTTTTATATTTACTAATAATTTGATATATAAGTTTTAGTATGTGTATGTTTTACAGACTATTGAATTAGTCTGAGAGATAGTTATCATATTATAATATTGGTTACCCTTTTGATGTACTGATTAACCATGGGATGAACATTTAACATGGTTTTTTGGTTTAGACTGTCACCTTAAAAGAGGATCCATCAGTAGAATTGGATGCTGATTGGTGGTTTTTAGCCATGTGATACTTTGTTCCTTGTATTTAAAAACTTCTTGAATATTTAAAAATGTTTTTGTATGTTGTAACATCATTTCTGAGGAAGTTACTGAATTTACAGTGATGAAAAGTGCTTTAATTTTATATTAAATTCTGTAAGTTTCCTACTTTGGACTTCAGGACTTGCATTCTTTAGTTTGTTTTAGTGTTTACACGTGCCATAGATACCACACTTTTCTGGCCAATGCTAACCATAGACTGTCCCTCAGCTAAGGCCAATGGTGATGAGGTATGTAGAGGCAGTGTGACTGTGTGCATGGATGGGGTGGATACTTGTGGGGTGTCAATTGGTGGCCCAGCGGCAGCCCCTGACGACCCTGCCTGTGCCTCAACACACCTATCCTCTTGGTCACTGTCTGTATCAGTGACATCAGATTCCCTGCGAGAGGGACCCAGCCCCACCTTGCCACCTGTGAGGGGAAAACAGGGAACAGACTGTAAGACCTGTACATCACCACTAAACAGTACATACACACACACACACACACACACACACACACACGTGAGTGCAGACATGGCCACACACACACACAGACATACACACATGCAGTCGACATACATGACAACCCATACACTCCACCAGACAGCACCTACATACAACTCCAGCACCCCCATAACACATACAATAGCAGGTGATGGTGCAGTACAGTATCACACACAAACCTGTAATTACACACATGTCAGCATGCAGGACATGTGGTGCTCAACAGCATGCAGTTCAACTGTAGTCAATCCCCGTTACCAACATTATACATGGCTGTGATGCATGGCTTCTGTTAGTAGGTGATGCCCCCCCCCCGGAACACACTGCACCCATGTCCACAGCATTGCTGTGCATCTGTTCAGCACCCTGGTATGTACTGAGCACCATACCTCACAGGTGTACACACCATTGCAGGATGTGTATCTGTGTCTCAGTTATGTTTTCTCTGCTGCTCACAGCCTCTGTGTGTTTCTGGATTATATGTGAACACATGTGTTTTGTGAATGCCTGATGTGTATTCACAGATGTCATCATCAGTGGTGCATGTATGAGTGATATAATACAATTAGACCAACCACAGACACAATGTGCTGTACCTATGGTGAGTGTAGAGACCATTATTGACATGGCACTCTCTTCCGTGATATGCCATGGTGCAACACTACTGCATATGGCAACACTACACATACCTGATATGTGACATATGACCTAGGCAGTCAATTGCATTACAAGCCATATGTGTCAGTTGTGCAGATGCTGATTGGGATGCATACCATTTGTGGGTGCATATGTGTGCACACACATCAGGATGGTGTGTAGCAATAACTGCTATGTGTACTACTGCGGACACAATACCTGGCAGGGGTATAGTAGCATGGGTCATCATCATGACCAGTAGTTGGTCAGTCAGGCTTGCAAATGTTCCCCAGACTTACATGTTTGCATGCTAAGCATGTGCACAGCCCTTGGAGGTCATACAGTACCATCACTAGTGCCATGGAGTCAGGGTTATGTCTGCCACACTTCATGACCTTGACTGTGTGCAGATGCAGCCATTCTCAGTGGGTTTGTCTCTCCCCTCCGGTGCACTGTTGTGTTTCAGGATGACACACCCTCACCATCTCCTGCTACATTGCAAATGTTCGACATCTGTGGCCTACACATGTGTGCCATATTGCAGTATCCCAAACTAGGAACACCATGTGTACTGGCATATTCACTGCCAATGCAGCGCAAACATGCAGGTGTACAGTGGCACCAGCATTGTACAGCTGGAGATGTCATCCCTGGGTTAGAGTGAGGTGTGGATTGTGTAGCACATGCATCATAACTGCAATTTCCTGGCCTTCCCCAACATGGTGCTGGTACATCAGAACACATTGAAACACATGGCTTTGGCAATGTCCCACCATTATGCAGGTCATATCTGTATTGAGCCCTGGCTGATGTTGCCTGTGGTACCCATAGGTTCATAGATGAGTAATGGTCTATTGGTCCTGGGGCCTACATAAGCCTAGCCACAGGGGTTCCCAGCCATGCACCACCCAATAATGTTATTCCCCTATGTCCCTGTCAGGCTGTGGCACAGACGTACTACCCAGGGTTAATTCCCCATTTCCCATCCAGTTGTCAAGTGTTTTTGTGTTTTTGTAAAGAGGGCCAATGAGTAGCATTGCCTGACATGAATGGGTAGTCTGTTCCAGAGTGTGGGAATTCCCCAGGACAAGGCCCTGTCCCTCCAGCATGTTCTGTGTAATATGTTGATGAGGTTTAGGACCCTGGAGTGTGTGTTTGCAGAGGGAGTGAGATTTCTTTATGTGTGGCATGTTCAACTGCTCTGTGTATGACTTAGCTGTGTATGTTAGACAGATGTCAGCTGTGCCTGGGCAATGTGCACTGGAGTGTAGCCACAGTTGTCTGAGATGGTCTGTGTATTGCATGTGTTTGAGGCTGGTAATCCAATTAGTGAGGTGTGTGCTCTTTCAGTGAACATGTACAGCATGCATTATGGGTAGGTGTGTTAGGTGTGTACATGGCCTACACCTTAGCTATGACATGCACAGTGAATTGCCAAGCATAACCTTAAACCATACTCACCGACATCTGGCTGCTACCTTTCTCCTATCCCAAAGGTACCTACATTGAGATGAGATAGAGTTGATGTCAGTGGCCACAACTGTGGCATTGCTACAGGGTGGGTGCATTATTACAGTAAAACAACAGCTGCAGTCCACAGTACTACAGATTATGCACAACTGATTATCAGTACTACACAGCAACAAACTCCACATCTCACATATGCATGATCTACCTGTACAGATGCATACACAACAGTGGTCTATTGATATGCCCTGGAACCTTACCTGCATGCTCCATGTCTGGTGTGTGGGTAGCACCCACCTCCATGACTGTATATGTCTGTAGGTCTTGTAGGCGAGCAGGTGCCACCAGGCTCATGAGCAGCTCCTCCACTCTGGTGAGGGGGTGATGGATGTTATGGGCCCCCCTGTTGCAAGGTGGTCACCCGCACGGCAGCAGCACAGCGACATACATGGTGGAGCAGGTCACTACAATGATGGAGGACCTGCTCATACGTAAAACTGTACATCCCCACCTCATTCACCCTGTGGACCACATTGTTCCACATGGCAGTGTGCTCATGCTGGTCCTGGCTTGTCCTTGAGAACAGCAGCTGGATGATGCTGGTGAGTATTATGTCATCCTCAGCGGCACTGTATGCTGGATTCCTTGGGTGCGCCATAGTCCCTAAAAGACAAAAAGATGGAAATATGTCTAGGCAACTCATATGGCACATTTACCATAATACAATACACATATCAGTCTCCCGCCACCATATCAGCTCCAACTTAATGTTCACACAATGCAAGTGGTATGTCTCCGGTTTATCTACCATTGGAACATATATTGTATTTCTGACACCCATGCCCTGGCCTAGCAATGAAGGGTCTCATTCCTCACCACTGACACCAGAGAGGACGACTCCTAGAAGAGGAAAGGATAACTAATACACACAGTAAAGTACAATTTCCCTTAAGTGCACACAGAGATCACAGTCAGTCTGGGGCTGGTTGATCCCTTGCTCACCAGGTCCCCAATAAGACTCCCTACTGGCACAGCTATAGGGTCCAGGTCTCAGCCTAGCTGGGCAAGCTAAAACCTCCAGTACCCTCTCTGGCCAACAAATGCTTCGTGTCCCTGCCCAGGTAGCTGACACACACCCACACTTTGAGATAAGTATTTATACAACTTCACAGACACTCCTGGGAAAGGCTGACACAGATTATCCAGCTGTGCCCCTTTACCCAGACTATACGGTAGTAATTACTGCCACCACCAGCTTAATATAATTATCAGCTATGAAAAGGCCCTTAAAAGGGTGTCCAGTTATTACTGTGCAATATTATAATCCAATGGGAGTATGACTAGGCAGTCAAGGCTTAATTTGGAGTGACTTAGACAGTAAAATCTGTAAATATGTAATGTACTTTAGAGGTCAAATTATCTCTACATAAACCAGACTCAGGTAACGATTTTAAAATATTTAATAATAAATAGTTAAAACACAAGACGATACTACTACAGTACAATGCTACTCAAGTTCAGAGATCACACAGAAACTTAAAACAATATCATAGGAAAGATCTGATTTCAAAGAAAAATACTTAGTCTAACTTTCTTCTAAGTTTAACTATTCCTAAGAGAAATCACAGTGCTATAATCCTACTTACATACATAAAGCATAAGCAGTGCTGGGTTAGATGTCCAAGATCAAAATGCTCTTTAGTCTCTCACTGAACAATAGTTTTTAAACACTAACCAACAGCTCTCATAAGGCCCTCCCAAATTACATAATTTTGACACTTAGTCTGGAGTTCCCAGGCCACAAACTGCATTATTTAGCAAGCTAACACCTGCTCAGGAGACTACAACAATAAAAGGCATTTCACATATACACTCTAGCAGGAACCAGAGCAATAAAGCACCTTCCACATTAAATTCTGGCCCTTAACTTTAACCTTACAACAATGGGCATGGAACCTTCATCCAGACTCACTGGAGCCAACTTGTAAAACAGCAAAGAGATTCATAAGATCTTTTCAACTTCAAAAGACACATTTGAAATGCTTGGCTTGGTTTTCCTTACAGCAGATGGCAATGTTGCAACAATCTTGAAGTTCACATTTTACAGCGTTTTCTTTCATTTAAAAACACAAGCCTGTATTTTACATGTATTTATACAATTGATAGAATTATGTATCAAATTCTATTTGACTAGGCTGACAGCCTTCGACCATCTTCCTCCAATCTTCACATATTGTACAACACTTTCTGCTATGTGTTTATAGACATGCTCCCTGTGGGGACACTAGAGTTGCCGGGCTGTTACAAAGTATTTCACCTGCATGCCATTGTCACTGCCACTAGGTTTCCATATAAGCATGTGGTATGCTTGCTATGTGATTGCTACACATCTGCCATTCTGTGTTACTGGGGATATGGGAATGGGACGTGTTCTGGGATTGTGTGTACTATTACAACCCACATATGTTCCATGACAGTGACACAACAGTATGTGTAGGGGTTATTTGCCAGCAGGAACACCACTCCCACCTAATGTGGGCATGTTACCAGTCCACATCACATACTCCACCCACCATGGAACCTCATTATCTACTGTTTCGGCACTACCTTCATGTGGAACCACCTCAGGGGATGGTGTCCCGCCCATGGAGCACACACAGACATATGTATGTCACCCACAGTTAGGTCCAGGGTCTGGTGCATAGGGAGCTCCACAGAGACATGGGGTATGTGCTACATCACCTGGAGGTATGCAGTACACCTACACAAGGTTAGACATGCATGTTCCTCCTGCTCAGCCCACAGCCCAGGCACCTTTATGACCATGTAGATGCTGCCATGACTGTCCATGGGTGGGCACCATGTTCCCTTTGTCCCAATATGGGGGCTCAATGGCCTCCACATTCCAAATGAAACTACCCATCCACAGTGTTTAACCACCACGTGTCATATACCAGCCCTGTATGCTGTCTTGTTTTTCACCCAACCAAACCTACATACCAGTATGTGCCTACTACCCTTCACCAACACATATAGCCCACCTTCTCAAACAATTGCGATGTGTTCCCAACATGGGTTACACGCCACATTCCACACTCCATTTTGCAGCCATGTACTGGTGTGTAGATATGTTGTGTATTGATGTGTGATGTTCTCTCACATATGTCATGGCAGGAGGACATGTATTGACATATATATATATATATATATATATATATATATATGTGTGTGTGTGTGTGTGTGTGTATACCTATATGTGTCAGTATTATGTATATGTGTGTATGCGTCTGTTTGTAAATATATATATATATATATATATATATATATATATGTATATGTAGACATACACACACACACACACACACACACACATATATATATATATATATATATATATATATATGGTTTACTAGCATTATTTCGAAAATAAAAAAAAAAGTGTACTTATCAGCAAAGTGTTTCACCGAAAGTACACAATTCTGAACGTTCCTAAAGTTGGAAAACAGCTGTTGATGTTGAAAATGTCGCTCACGACATTTTCAACACTTAACAGCAATTCCACCCTTCCCCTTAACTCCCTAACTAACTAGCCTAAACTCATGTTTATGCAGGGGGCAAGCCCCCCTGCACCCCCCTGTGGGGGGCTGTGCCTCTCACACCCCCAACTTAATATTCCAACTCCAAGATCGCACTACAGTGAGGAAAGGGATGTATTTCTCTAACCGGTGTACCGCGATCCCCTTACATGAGCGAACATTATAATTGCGAATGCACAGTCCATTCGCAATAATACCATTCACTCACGTAACCTGCTGAAATATGAAGTATTCGAACATCTGTTGTTCGAATACTTCATAGCCATGCAATTGCACGGCAAAATTGTAATGGTAAACCTATATATATATAGATATATATATATATATATATATATATATATATATATATATATATATATACATATATGTGCATATATGTCTAGATATATATATATATATATATATATATATATATATATATATATATATATATATATGTGCATATATGTCTAGATATCATTATGTGTTGTTTATATACCTATATATATATGTATAACTGTCAGTTCTGTAGACATACACAGCTCTGAATATGTATCACACATATATTTATCTGTATGTGGTGTGCATACATCTGGCCCACACTCTTGTAACTCTCTTTACTTCACAGCTGAACTGTTCTGCCTTGCTGCAACACAGACAGGTATCACGTGAACACAGACTAACATTAGAGGGATTTATATGGTGACAGATTTTAGATAAGCATATTATATTGCTATGGCAGTTGGGCATGCTATGCTACACTTTAACATGACTGTCCTGTAGGTGGTGTGGTCTCACACCCATGTGTCTATCATGGCAGTATTAATACCACCACCAGCCATTGGCCACAGTAATGTACAGAACACAGATATTATGGGTCATATCTTTGCCATTCACTGCTAATCTGCAAAGTTGACAGGTATGTCCCACTGCCCACAGGGACAGACACTATTGTCCAGAGCAGTTGTTGAGCAGAACATCATTACAGGAACAAGTACTGCTGGCACATATAAATCATTTCACATTATACATTTTATTATTCTATGCCATATACTACATGCAAGTAAATACATATCCGTTTCACATACCTTTTATGTTTTTTTTTCCACTGTGACAAATCCCTGAGCTTTGTTACTTTTATTAAAGTTGTTATGTTTTTGTTTTTTTTTCTCTCTCTCTCTCTCAGTCTCCTCAGTAGAGTGAATGAGCTGGTTTGACTAGATTTCAGCATGCTTTTGTTGGTATTGCACAAGATAAGGTGATGGCCTCTGCACCAGTCAGTGTCCACCAGTTGCTAATTGCATGCAGCCTGCTGTGTAGTACTTCAGATAACCACTGTCATGGTAACCCTGTACTATAAATTGCTGACCTCTGTGGGCATTGTCCCTTCACCTTTCCAGTATGGATGACATCCTTCCTGTGTGTGAACATCAGTGTTACAGACAGCAGGTAGCAATACCTCTTACAGCAGAACCTGCAGACATGGGCCAAATACACATTTGGGTATGGTTCCAGACCTACAGACAGCATAAGTAGTGTTGTTGTGTGCATTGTATCTTGCTGGTCTTACAGGGTTTCTGTGTACATGATACTTTTGCATGGAATGTTGTCTGTCTGCATAGCTCTCAACTGTGGGCCTATCCATATGATACCAAGAGGATTGGCTGTTAGGTTTTGTCTGTGCACCACACAGGTATTGTCCCAGATATATCAGTGGCTTTCTGTCTGTTGAGTGCTATCAGTAAATGGCTACATCCATTTGTATTTCAATGTCATATTCCTGCATAAGGGTATGCTGCAACAAATCCTGTAACACCAGCAATTTCCAGGGTGTGTAACAGCAATAATGCAAATATGGCCCTATGTTCCTGCCTCTGTCCTCCACATATACGCCAGTCTTTATCCTGCTGTGATACAGAAAGGGATTGTTAGGTAATGGCCTAGCATTATTTACCGCTAGCATTACTGCTATCATCCCAGTCATGTCATGGACTCCCACACCAACTGTTGGGCAAAGTCCATATATATGGGGGCAACAGCTGTAGAACACATATGTGCCCTTGTACATTCCAGAGGTCAGTGTGTGGTACACAGTGTTCCTTGCCCTTGTACAGCCTTTTATGGGGGGTTCAATGCCATTAACCTAGGCTGTGACACCTTTTCAGGGATATAACTGTTAAGACAAGGGTCATTCAGTGTGATAGTGAGATGTTAGGTTAAGCAATGTTATGTACGTGATACTGTGACATTAACACGAGTGCTACATTTCCCCCTAGGGCTTGACTGCAGGATGTAATTGGAGGCTGCTGAACTACATATGTAATTGTTGATTGTTACTTATCTTGAAGGCAAATCCTGTGTCTACTGTTGTACTAATTGAAGGCCTTGGCCTGGACAGCATAGTATGGTATATATCCACATTGCTTGCATCTACTGTTTTGTGTGGGCCTTGCATTCATCACTGATTACATATTCAAACTTTATGTGGTGTAAATACTGGCATACATTATTGTATAGTACACAAATAAAGGTTTTCTGTGTATGCATACCTGTGTGTCGTGTTATGTCCTTTGAATTGTGGGTGGGTATATGTTTAATGTCAGTATTCTCATTTGTGGGAATGGTTGCCACACTACACATTTCACAGGTGGCAGTTACAGGGCTTGTGGCTAGGGATATACTTTGCACCAAGTACGTCCACACTACTTCTACATATGTATGGCTACTAATACCATTCATCTGTGCATATGTGTAAGTACCTTTATATATCTCATATAGCTATATATATATATATATATATATATATATATATATATATATATATATATATATATGTATCTATATATATATATATATATATATATATATATATATATATGTATCTATATATATATATATATATATATATATATATATACACATACATATGAACATATTTATGTAACTATATACAATTGATGTTATATGATTATTTGTAAGTCATACATATATATATATATATATATATATATATATATATATATATATATGTATAGCTACATATAGCTGTCTGTCTACATTTACAAATATATATCTGTCGATATGTCCATGCATGTCCGGCTCATATTTTGGCCTGTACCTCATTTTCCTGGCAATTGGCATGGATGATCGCAGCACTGAAGTCAGTAACTAGTGCCTACACTTTTGTGTTTCAGACTTAATATCCTTCTACATATGTGTTTTAATACATATAACTGTGTAACTAGCAACATTTTAAGTGTATTACAGCAGTAGTTGACATATATCCCTATTTTTACCCTCAATGTGGCATACTTTGTCCAGACTTCTTGCATTAACAGGTTGTGTGGTATGATATTACTCCATTTCCTGTACTGTTGACTGATTGTGCTGGATGATATGTTTGTGAAAACATCAGGTTATGTATATCTGCCATGGTTTAGTGGTAAATCACTTTGTGTATGGAGTGCAAGATCCTGGGTTCAAGCCTTGCAGAGGCAGTTTATTTTGTTGCTGGGCAAAACACGGGCCATTGGATACAGAGCAATTAAGGCACTTTAAAGCAGTTGTACATGAGTTTGTGCAGGTTTGCGTGGGTTTGCGCAGAGGTAAGCACTAGTCCTGCATGGAAGTGGCAGTTTAGGAGGAGAATGACAGTGTGCCATGCATATTAATGAAGATACACTGCCTGAGCTCCAAATCCTACACGGAGCATGGATGAGTGCAGGGGGCGTGTCTGAGAGCAGAGCTCTCACAATGTACATGCCCCTGCACAGAAGGACTGCAGAAAGTGTAAATAAATGAGCGAGACCGCTCATGGGTGTCCGCATATCCCCATCAACACTCCCTCATGTGTATAACAGCAACAGGTCATAAAAATTAAAAGAAGAAACCCCTTTATTTTTTTTTCAAACTCTGAGTGTAGCTAACCGTAGGTGCACGGGTGTGCCCATCGCTTAGCTATGGTTAAAGCAGCTTAAAAGGCTGAAGAGGATAACAAGGAAGATATATGCAAATGAAGCAGCACAGCAATAGTGTAGTGGTTGAAGCACCCACCTAACGAGCAGGCATTCCTGGTTCGAGTCCCACTGCAGCACATACCATTTTCCATGTGAAATCTGTATATGAACATTTCTTTACATTTTTATGCTGTATAACCTACTAAATAACATTTAAATGTGAATTGGAGTACTGCATTAAATGCACATGTGACGTGTCAGTATAATCAATAAGGCACTAGTAAGCAAGTTTAAGCACAAATAAGCAGTAGTAAGCATATATAAGCACTAGTAAGTGTTTTAAGTGTGTTTGCATGAGGGTAAGCATTGCCTACACAGATTAAGCAAAGTAGAAGCTAACTGAATGTAAGAAACTGTAACCGGAGGTTAGCATTGCTTAGCTCTGCAAAAACCCATGCACACCCACTTACAACTGCTTTAAAGTGCCTTAATCACTCTGTACCCAATGGCCCGTGTTCTGCCCAGCAACAAAATAAACAGCTTCTGCAAGGCACAAACTCAGGACCCTGTACACCACTGTCACAGTAGTTAACCACTAAGCCATCATAGCAATACATATAAATGAGGTATCAGCAAACTAATCCTCACCACAGGAAAATCAAACCAAACATGTGAACTGAATCTATGTACAATGTGATGTTGTATAACCTGCCACAAAACATAAATATGTGAAGTGGAGTACTGCAGTAAGCATAGATTTGAGGTGTTATTGTAATAAAGTGTAGAAGTCCCCAGATCCCCATACAGTGTATGTACACATGAATCACGGATACCAGACACATATATAACCTATACTGAAGAATAAATCACTGCCAAAAGGCAATTTATAGTGCTAATTAACTATTAAGTAATGTTAACTGCAGCACAGCTCAACTTAGTAAGTGTAAGCAATGTGTAGGGGAGCCAATTCAATCTGCCTAGTGGTATACCTCTTTAAGCAGTGCCAGCCTTATGTAAGCAGGTGTTCCCATAGCTTAGCCTTTTCAAAACTGGTCAATCATGGGAAAGTGTGGGAAATTGGTCGTATTTAAACCCCACAGGTGGGAATACTTGTCATAACTGGTTGTAGCTTCCTACTGCAGGCAGAATTGCTGGTGTGGGTAAAGGCACTCGATTTAGAGTGCAGCTCTGGGGCATCCAGGAGTCAAAATTCATGGTATGGCACCTGGTAAAAACACCATGAGCAGAGACTACTGCAGGGCTCGCAGTATAAAACAGAGGCCTGGGACAGTCTCGCCCATGACCTCACCATTGCCATAGGTATCCCCTGGACTGGTGAGCAGGTCAAGCACCACCATGCTGACCTGAAGCAACAGAGGGTGGATGTACTGGAACAGTGGATCCAGGAGTCTCGGCAGATGCCTACTGCCCCAGTACTAAGTACTCATTCTACTAAATAGTTAATAATTGCCTAACTTGGGTATACTATGGATAGGGATGGCTAAATATCACTGTATTTCTCTGACAGCTGTAGATGAGTGGGCTGCAAACCAGCAAGCCCATGATGCTAGGTTGCAAAGGCTGCGTTGTGAGGCAGGGTAGTATTTGTCTGCATGTACTGTCATAACAAATAAATATAAGAGCCTTAGAAAGTGTCATACCAGTAGAAATAAATGTGTAAGATTCTGTGAATAAAGGTATAACTCCTGGAGTGCTTCTGTTTATTCTTCTTTCATATGTAGTTGAACTGTTGAATACTATAAATAGTACTGTTGTATTAAGCAGTGTTACCCACACTTTGGTATGCAGATAAAATGTGTATGAAGTTCTGTATAACAATGTTGGAAGTGCCAAGAGGTCAGTCATATTGTACAAGTGAGGGAGACTTAGATAGAAAACAGTAGAAAGCTTCACATCAATGGCACAGTGTACTGTGATGTTAACTATAATTTTGTTGTCACACACAGCAGGGGTTTGAATCCCAGGAATGCTAGTAAGTTGTATGCATAATCATACCCCACAACTGTACGGATTTTGTTACAATGTTCAGATAGAAAGCTGTATGCATAATTGCACCCAACAGCTGTGCAGAATTTACTAGAATGTTCAGATAGAAAGTTGTATGCGTATTCATACCCCACAACTGTTCCAATTTGTCCAGCATGTCCAGATAAATGGCCCACATCACCAGACTGGTACCCCATTCCCCAGAAAAATCAGTGTGATGATCCATGAAATGTACTGACAGTCAAACGTATACATAGTCAGAGAATGTATATGAAAACAAACCTGTCATTCTAGCACCTCAACCAAAGTGTATGAGAGCAATTCTCAACATATGTTGCATTAACACCTGCATCTTGTCATGCCTGTATGTAAGACACAGGTCACTTACATAATAATCTATAAACATACCAGTGTACAATGTAAGGCCATTGGGTAGTGTAATAATACATGTAAGGGAAAGATCACTGCAGTGACTAAGAATGTTGTGAAAACTACAAGGATATATTAGTTGTTAATTAAACTCTCTCTCTCACCCCTACCATATGTGCAAAAATAACCCAATGATACACCTCATTCGGTATGCGTACACTCCTAACTTTTTTTGGGACATATGTTCCAATGGTTTATAAATATTCACATTTGTTTCTATGCATGTGCCATGTTAAAATACACCCATATTGGTGGCCTGTTGCCATCAATGAACCCTGCATGCTGTTGTAATGCCCACTGTTGTTCCATATATGCATGTGTTCTGCTTGCTCTGCAACTGTTTTAAATCTGGTGTTTTGGGTTAATGGGAATACCTATGCATGCTGTTATAACTAATCCTGAATGCTGTTGACTATTACTAACCCATATCTGTCATAAACCTGTTACAGCATAGCTCGTACGGGAAGGCTGGTCCCAGTGGACCCATCTGTCCCACCTCAGCTGGCCATGGCACTGGGCACTAGCACATCTGGGGCCCAGCCTGGGACCTCCTCCTCCATTGGCCCTGTGCCAACTTTGGGTGGAACCGCTGCAGGGGATGGGGCTCGCCCCCCCCCCCGTGAGCGTGCTCGGAGAGGAACCTGTCACCCGTCGACATGTCTGGGCCGTGGTGCATAAGGAGCTTGATCTGGAGTTTCGAGACCAGCTACGCCAGCTTGAGGGCCGAGTGGTGCAATTAGAGGGTGAGCCTGCCCCTCCTACACAGCCCTCAGCACAGCCACCTTTGGGTGACTGCCCATGGGTGGGGACCTCAGTCCCACTGTTTCCATTTGGCGGCTCATGGGCTTGCGACTTCCAAACACCCCTCCCCGTCTAAGGTGTTTACCCCCCAAGTGTCATATACCACCCCTGTATGCATTTTGTTTGTCTTGTCTGTTAACCTACCCAACCTACCTCCCAAATATACCTACTACCCATCCCCAACATCCCACTCTCACCTGAAAAAAAAAAGGGGCAATCTGTTCCCACAAAAAAAAAATCTCACCCCATACATAGCTGTCCATTTCGCACTTGTCCATTGGACACATGTAATCTAGTCTAATTGGCATCACAACAAATTTATGTTGTCCTCACCCCTCTCCCAGGGGTTTGAGAGTCCAAATCTACCTCCAAATTCAGTGCATATGCACAACTGTTGCTGTAGAAAAATGGGTAACTATGGACCTTTCCTACACCCTCTCTGCACATGCCTAGCTATTTTCCCGACTGTCTTGCCCCTTTTTCACCACTTTCCTATCAACCCTTTTTTCTTTTCTTTTAAAGAATTTAGCACGGGGGTAAGCGGGAGTGGGCACTTTTAAGCAGCAGTAAGCAGGTTTCAGCCTGTTTGCGTGAGTTTAAGCTATGCCTAAACAGGTTAAGCAATCTAGAAGCTAAAAGAGTATAAGAAGCTGTAACCGGAGTCCTGCACGAAAGATTAGTAAATCCAACCTATAAAATGATGGTATCAGAATAACTGATTTATTCACTACAACTATTCTGGTGTTAATTTCTCATAGCTTAACAGTGTTATATTTCAAAACACAATTATTGTTTCCCAGAGTGCATGAACTACAAAATCAGTGTACTGCAGTTTCTCTTGTAGGCAGTGAAATTTATTGTATATTTTCTTTTGTATATATACAGTTCCTTATTTATGCAATGCAGTTTCATATATACTTCCACATGTATGCTTTACATGTATGTATTGCAGTTCCTCATATATGCAGTGCAGTTTCATATATACTTTCATATATATGCTTTGCAATCTCTTATACAATTTCAGGTGTGTATTGCTATAGATTTCTACCTTTGTCAATTGGCCTGGGTCATGGTTGAATGAGACTAAGAGATAAGTTCACTATCCATTTAAATGAAAAAAATGAATATAAAATAAAACTGCTGTCAGTAGAATCCATTTGTGGGTAATAAATTATTTATAGATCACTTCTTTCATTTTCCTGATGACTTTGATGATGTTTGATAATTAGTTTATTTTGGACAGAAATGGATGAAAGTTAATAATATATGACAGAAATATCAGAATTTGTTTTAGTCAGGAATTCTTGTGAAGTGTTAGCAATTAGCTCAATATGAGAACCAGAAGTCCATCAGGACAAGGATGTGAACTGGTAATGATTGACTCCTTTTGGAGCTTCTTGAACACTTTCTGATCTCTATACATGAATAAATATCCCCAAGACCTAATCAAATCAAATCTAAATGTTATTTCATTTGATAACTTTTGGCAAAAACACATAATTACAAAAATACAAAGAGTATCATCATTCATGGTTTACATGACAATATTGCACAGATTCACCGGTATCAAACATTTTTAACATAATGAAATTTCAGAATGTTCTTAAAAACATATAAGTTAAGAAACACAGGAACAAACTTCATTCATTTGTAAAACAAGCCTGCAGATCCTATTAATATTTACAAATTATATAGGATTATTTACAAAATTCTATCTAGCTGGGCTGGAAGTCTTCACAATTCTTTCCCCCCTGAGAACTCAAGCGAGTTTTTCAAGTGACCCTTGAGAAATGTTAAAAATACCCAACCGGACTCATCAAAGACTCGCAGCTGCACCAAGACCTTATAAAGCTTTTTAATAATCAGGGCTGTGAGCTTTTACATTAACTTATGATTGATAGCAACAAAAAAATGGCAATGCTATTAAGGGACATCAACAGGCTAGAAGTTAGTATTAAAAATGATTTATTGTTTGACCAAATGAAGAATGAATTTTTTTATACTTTTAAGCTTGTTGATATAGAGTTACAGAAATTAAAAACTAGAAAAGAAAATAAGCTTTTAAGGGACAAAAATGATTATGAGGCCAGTAGGGCCTACCCCGACCCTCCAATGGGGCAACAAGCTTCTTACTTTAATAGTAACTCCTACACTGATTTCAGCAATGACACTGAATGTGATGATTTCAATGGTAATTCTAGAAATATTCCTTTAGATCCACCACCCCTGAGGAGATCAGAGAGAATACGGAACCAGAACAACCAGGGCCAAATGAACTGGAGGCCTGGTCACCAATCTCGTCAGGGTCAATGGAGGGCGAGAAGGGGATCCTACCAGAGATACGCTTTGATGGTGTTGATGATAACAATGATGGTTTCACTATTGTTAAGAATCTTACTGGTGATTTTACTGTATAAAATTACAGTCAGGTTAATGTGAGTTCTGAATGGGCTGAATTGTTTTCTAAAGGTTTTAATTTTGTGCCAGCAAGGAAAGCTAACGCAGTAGATACAATTTTACAGTTAAAAATGTTTTGTAGAAAGTTGAACCTTGCTTTGCATTTCTCTGATGGAACTTTGAGTATGAACCCAGGACAGTTATCTAGACCTAGTTCATTTATCCCCCCAGTACATCCTATGGTGCAAATGTTTGAGCTACTGTGTGAGTTAGAGATCAGGGTAGTCCTGAGGAAAGATAGGCAACATGACACATCCAACTTCACCCAGGCTGAAAGAGCGTTATTACAGGGTATTTTGGATAGAGGTGATTTAAGACTTATGAAACCAGACGAAAGTGGGGGGTTGGTTGTAAGGAACAGTGACGTTTACAGTGAAAAAAATCTTTGAGTTGCTTTATAGTGATACATACATCAAAGTGTCCAGAAATGAGCTGAATATAGCTTATAGGAACATTGACTTGACAATAGAAGAACTACTTCTCAATGGCCAAATTAGTCTTGACCTCTGTGAGTTTCTTGACTTCAACCACCCAAGGATTCCCACTATTTTTGGAATCCTGAAGGTCCACAAATCCATTGTCAATCCACCTTTACGTCCAATCGGGGACACGAACGCATCAAAGACTTTTTGCCTAGCCAAATTTATTGATAGCAAGGTGAAGCATGTGTTGGATGATAGACAATGGGTGATTAAGGACTCATGGGATTTCTTGGGGAAAATTAAGCCAGAAATGCATGCAGACAACTTAATTACAGTTACCATTGATATCTGAGACCTTTTTCAGTAATCCCCCATGATTATTGTCTTGAATGGTTTTACGATTATCTTTGCTTTAACACCAGCATGGACCATAATACCATACTAACACTCCTTTCTTGTATGGAATTAGTTCTTGACAACAATTTCATCATTTTTGAGGGGCAGATTTTTAAGCAGATATGGGGTGTCACCCTGGGTGCTTGTTGTACCCCTGCCTTTGCTAACATTGTCCTTGCCCAGTGGGAGGATTTTTACATCTTAGACTCTGATTTTAGAGATATGTGGGCACTGTATGGCAGATACTTAGATGATCTAGTCCTTTCTTTTTTGGAAAGGTAGTGAGAATGATCTGGACAGATTTTTCACTTACATCAATAATACCACTGAATTTCTGAAATTTACCATGGCCAGAGACAACAATTTTCTACACTATCTTGACATTGCGATCAAGAAGGACTATGACAGGAAAGTATTCCCCTCCCATCTGTACAGGAAGCCCATTTATTCTAATTCTTTGCTACATTTTCAGAGCTGGCATTCCCTACACCAAAAGAAATCTTTAGTTAAGGGGCAATATGTTAGGCTGGCCAGAATGGTATCCAATGACACTGACTTTCTGATAGAATGTGGTACATTGCAAGAAATGTTGGAGAGAAGGGGATACCCCATCATTTTCATCAGCAGTATAGCTGAAAAGGTCATAACAAAAAGGGAACAGGGGACTTACATAGTTGTGTTGTCCACCTGTGTACTCAAAATGGATGAGACTGACCTGGTTGGGCAGAGCAGATTTAACATGGCTTTAACTCTTCCCTACATGCTACATTTTTTTTTACATCAAACAGGTCATATCTAAATTCTGGTCCATTTTCAATCTAGATAGTGATGTGGTCAATAGAGTAGGTGGACAACCCTTAATCGTGTACCAAAAGGACATCTCCCTGAAGGGACTGGTTGAGAAAAAAGTATGAAAATCAAGCGACTTTGGTAACTTTAGGGAGACGTGCACAATGCCCCTTCATTATTATTAGTCAGATTGGTAGGAAAAGGGTTTGGGTCTATTTTACCCCGGAAAAAGTACTATTGCTACTCTAAAGGAGTAGTTTACATCGCATTATGTGACTCATGTGATGGTTTTTATATAGGTAAAACCAAGAGAGCTCTCAAACAGAGAATTTACCAGCATTTATATGATATAAAACAGCAGAACAAGAGCAATGCACTTTATAAGGATATTAGGATGTTTCCCACACATTCTTTCAAATTTGGTGCAATAGACCATGTTGACCTGGGTTCTTGGGGGAACCACTTGATGAATTCCTTGAATTTTTGGAGCTAAAGTGGCAGATTAGAACTAATGTCTGTCAAATGTCTGGGCTCAATGACAGGCTGTCTATCAGTTCTTTATTAAGGTTAAAGTCTATGTATTGCTTTTAATATTCTTGATGTGGTTGCAAATAGATAATATACATATAATAACTTTTTATATATTTTTACATGCATACATATTTTTTTACAAAAAAGACATTGTCTATGTACATATATATTTATATTGATATATTTCTGTCTTTCATTAGTTGGTTTATGCTGTATGTTTTTTACATTCAAAAATGGTTAGGGGAAATGATGTCATCATTTAATTTATTTTTTAATTTACTTCTTGACCAATGAATTGTCAGAGGTGGCTTTAAAAATAAATTTTATCTGTTTTTTATGATTCTGAAGAAGTCTGTTATTGACAAAAGCGCTTAATTAAAATCTATTTTGGTATTCTGTGCGTGTTTTGTGGTTCTGAGCAACACCTTTCTGGAGTTACAGTTTTTTATTCTTGGACTGGTTCTTCATGTTAGCAGATTGTGATCTATAACTACAGGGAATTTCCTTCCATGCAGATAAGGCTGAAATTTCTGCAGTGCTCACACTATGGCTAGACATTCCTTTTCTACAGCTGCATAGCATTCCTCCCTGGGTTGGAGCCTATGACTGAGATAAACAACTGGGTGCTCATCTCCCTCTGAAGAAATCTGGCTAAGTACAGCCCCACCAGATGGTTCGAAGCATCCACCTGCACAACAAATTATTTACTGTAATCTGGACTGGCTAACACGGAGGGTCCTCCCAAAGCTTCTTTAAGCTTCTGGAATGCCTGCTGACATGCTGTGGTCCACACTACCTTATCTGGACTGTTTTCCCCTTGTCAGGTCTGTGAGGTGTGAGGAGAGCAGCTATGGTACTACTACTGGAGACAAACTTTCTGTAGTACCCTGCAGTCCCTAAAAATGCCCTCACCTGCTTTTTGGTAACAGGTGCAGGCCATGCCTGAATGGCTTACAGTTTGGCAGGTTCTGGCCTCATCTTACCACTCCCCACTCTATGTCCCAGGTAGGAGTCCTCTGCTTTACCCACCTGGTATTTGCTGGGCTTAATGGTCAACCCTGCCTTCTGTAGTCTGCTCAGCACCTCCCTGACATGTTGAAGGTGCTCTTGTCAGGAATGGCTGTAGATGGCAATATCATCTAGGTAAGTAAGGGCAAACCCTCCTGCTCCTGCTAGGATATTATCTACCAGCCTTTGGAAAGTCGCTGGGGCATTCTTCATCCCAAAGGGTATCTTTGTGAACTCATACAAGCCAAAAGGAGTCACAAAGGCTGACCTCTCTCTAGCTCTGGGAGTCAAGGGCACCTGCCAGTAACCCTAGGTAAGAACAATGGTAGTAAGATACTTATCCCCACCCAGCTGCTCTAGGGCTTCATCTGTCCTAGGCATGGGGTAAGCATCTGACTCTGTGTGACTATTTAATTTCCTGTAGTCCACACAGTACCTGGTGCTACCATCCTTCTTTGGTACCAGCACCACTGGGGAGGCCCAGGGACTGCTGGATTCCTGAATTATCCCTAGTTCCAACATTTTCTGTATCTCCTCCCTCAGAGTGTAATTGACTCTCTCAGGCACCCTATAAGGCGCCTGCTTAATAGGCCTTTGGTGTTCTGTATCCACCTGGTGCTGTATCAGGTGAGTGCATCCTGGTTTCCCAGTAAACATGTCCCCAAACTCCTGTAACACTGCTCAGATTTCTCGAACTTGGGTAGGAGATAGCTGCTGGGAAATTGCTACCCCTTCCACTGAGGTGTCAGTCTGAGCCTCACTGAGGAGATCAGGCACCAGATCTTCCTCAGACTCCTCCTGTAATCCACTGAAAATACTCAGCACAAGGGCCTCCCTATCATGTTAATTTTCATCATGTTAACATGGTACAATGTGCGCTCCTGCCTCCTGCCTAACTGTTCCACTATGTAGATAGCATCACTGACCTTCCTTACCACAATGTAGGGTCCCTCCCAAGCTTCCTGCAGCTTGTTGTGTCTGACAGGAACAAGAACCATTACCTGCTGCCCTACAGCATACTCTCTAGCTCAAGCCTTCCTCTTATACCAGACCTTTTTCTGCTGTTGGGCTTCTGCCAGGTTCTCCTGGGCCAAGCCCATAAGTTCCCCAATCCTTGTCCTGAGATTTAGGACATATGCCACAACAGACTCCTTGTGGGATTCACACTCATCCACCCACTCATCTTAAATTAAATCTAGAGGCCCCCCTCACCCTATGCCCATACAACTCAAAGGGTGAAAACCTGTGGATTCCTGGGGAACCCCTCTGTAAGCAAACAAGAGATGGAGCAAATATTTGTCCCACTTCCTCTTAAACTGGTCTGCAAATGCCCACAGCATGGACTCGAGCATAGAGGACAAAGCCACTGCCTCAGGGTATCTTGTAGCATAAACTACTACCAGTAGGATATACTTTTTTCCTGTGGAACTTGCGGTAGTCAGAGGCCCCACAATATCCATAGCTACCCTCTGTTATGGCTCCTCAGTCACAGACAAAGGCATCGAAGGAGCTTTCATCTTGTCTCCTGCCTTGCCTACCTTTTGGCACTGCTCACAGGTCCTGCAGTATCCTGTTACATTTCTGGAAATCCCAGGCAATAAAAGTTCTGCATAATACATCTTTTTGTACGTTTTATGCCCATATGACCTGCAAAGGGAATATCATGGGCTATGGCTAGAAGTGCCAGACATAGGCTCTAGGCACTACTAACTGCTGTATTCTCTCACCCTCTAGTCCTCCCTCAGGGATCCACTCTCTATACAGTAACCCTTTGTCCCAGTGTAGAGATTCCCCCTTCCCTTGAGAATCAGGTGCCTCACTAGCTACCTGCCTCAGCCCTTGTAATGTAGGGCTTGAGAGCTGAGCCTGTCTCAACTTCTCTCTTTGTAACCCTTCCCAGGTCCCCTTCCACAGGAAGTCTGATATCCTCTGACAGCGGTGACTCACCTCTGCCCTTGCAGTCACTGTGTCCAAGGGAACAACAGTACCAACAAGCAGCTGTGGCTCACCTTCAGTCTCACTGCTACAGGGTAGCTCCCTCCCTGAAGTAACCACATCACCAGTCCTGGCTGCCAGTGTGCAGTCTGTCTGGGTCTCCCCCAGGCTACCAGACCCACATGCTTGTCTCCAAGACTGACTGCATGTAACTGTATGAACACAAGGTACTGCATTATCAAAATCATTCCCTATCAGGACATCTGCAGGGATATCCTCAAACACACCTACTTGCTGGCTTTCTTTTCCACCCTCCCAGTCAAGGTGAATCCTAGCCAAAGGTATTTGGAATGGGGTCCCTCCTAAAGCTCTGACTAGAGTAGTCTGCCCAGACAAGTAGTGCTCCTCTGTAACCATTGCAGGCTTCATAATGGTTATGTCAGAGGCTGTGTCTCTCTTAGCAATAGTCTCTTTGCCATTCACTAAGATAAAATATAACCTATTGTGGTAGTTTGGCACCCTTCTTGTCGCAAGATAACCTACTGTTGGCATTTTGCCATTCCCACTTACTGGCTCCCTCACCTTTTGTTCCCTACCTTGCCTCCATGGACATCTATATGCTACATGGCCCCACTGGTTGCATTCAAAACATTTAACCCTAGGTCCTGGATGTGTACTTGGACTAGTGGCTTCCCCTGCTACTGTCAGATTCTATTGGGGCAGTCTGGTCCACCATGGGTTCCCTTAGAGCCATGAGCAGCACCGGGTGTCCCTTTCCTATACAGTGATGCCCTGCTTGCTAGGTATAGGTCTCCCTTCTTCCCTAACTCATCTACAGTAAGACATTGTCTATCAGCTAACCAGATCGTCATGTCCTCAGGCAAATTGCTAAGGGCTTGTTCCCTCACCAGTAATCTGCCAGCAGTCTGCCAGCCCTTCAAAAGTGGTGACCTGACATCCACATACCCATCTATGAAAATAAGTGCTTAGTTCAGCAACATATTCACAGACACTTTCATCTGTCTTGTGTCTGTGCTCGCAAAACTTTTCCTATAAGCTTCAGGTGTTGGCTTAAAAAATTCTAGCAAACAGTTCTTTACAACATTATAATTTAAAAAGTCATGATCAGACAGTTTGGATAGAACATTTACAGCTTTACCATGGGGTAAAGGGGTCTGGAACCACCCAAAGCCCTTGGTCAACATCATACTGTTTACATACTCTTGCAAACATATAAATTAAACTATCAAAATTATCCCCCTCTGTAAATTGTGGAAGGAATTTACTGACCTTTTGTGCTTCTGGGGTCCAGTTACTCCCTTCCTCATTACCTCCATGACTCTGGTGAAGAGTCAGTATCTCCTTTTCATGTTGCCTGTGCCTCGCCTTCTCCTCAGCTTCCAGGCATAGCAGTTTCTCATTCTCCTCAGCCTGCAGACATCACTGTTTCTCATTTTCCTCAGTCTCTAGATGCCTCAGTCTTTCTGCTGCTTCAATTTCCAAACCCTTGGCCTCCAACTCAAGTTTCTTTATCTCCAGACAGATTTTTAAGTCCTCTGTAAAGAGGTTGAGCTGTCAATTCTCTGAGTGTTGTACATCTCCATGGCTAGTCTAATCATCCTCCTGGTTGCTATTCTCTGATACAGCTGTGACTAAAGCTGCAGTCATGTCTGCTTTAGTCAGGTTTCCATATACCAGTCCTTTAGCCTGGCACATCTCAGCCAACTGACTCAATGTCAGCTTGCCATACTCCTCTGCTGTCATGATTGCTTGCTCTCCCTGACTAACTAAGTTAACAAAAGAAATAAAACAATTGTGATCTGAACTCTAAATGTTCACTGCATGGCTGATTTAGAGTACAAAAACACCTTCAGTGACCACTGTACAGAAACTACAGAAATTCAATGTCCACACCACTACCAATTAATATGTGATCTGGCTATCTCACCACTATCAACCAATTAATATTTGATGTGGATATCCCACCACTGCACTGGCACAGTACTCAAGGAGCCTCAATCCTCACCACTAACACCAGTGAGAGACATGCACATTGGGAGGATGACAAGTACACACACAGTAAAGTACAATTTCCCTTAACAGCACACAGAAATCACAGTCAATCTGGCACAGGTTTCTCTCTTTCTCTCCAGATCCCCAATAAGACTTCCCACCGGCACAGCTATAGGGTTCACATCTCAGCCGAGTGGTCAAGCCAAAACCTCCAGCACCCTCTCTCTCCAACCAGTGCTTTGTGTCACTGCCCATCTAGCTCACACACACACACACACACACACACACACACACACACACACACACACACACACACACACACACACACACACACACGCACACACACACACACACACAGTTTGAGATTTGATTTATTTGCAAACACACAAACACTCCTGGGGAAGGCTGGCACAGGTTCACTAGCTATTCCCCCTTCTGCCCAGACTAAATGGTAGTAATCACTGCCACCAACCACTACTTACTTACTTATCAGCTACTTAAGACCCTTCCTAAATGGTGACCAATTCTACTGTGCAATGTTACTGTTATCAATGTTTGTGCTCAGTGCTCTTGAAAGCTTTTGACTGGTTTATAAATGTGACCAAACATTTGGTCAGAACCTAAAGCTAATTAGATTTCATTTAATAATGTAAGCAAAGCTATAGAAAATAGTAGATCTTTTTTCCTAAAGCCATGTTGGAATTCTCTTGACAAGTTATTTGGTTCTAAGAATGCATCCTTATTATACATCCTCTCTCCGTACAGTCATGCGATGGCCCCATCACTGAACTGGTCAATTACACAAATTATTCTGAATTACAATTTAAAATCTAAAATTTGTTTCGTACATCTAACAAGTACCACCCCCCCAACAAAAATACAATTGACAAGACATGCTACATAGATACAAAAAGTGCTTGTCTGAATTTGTTCTGAAGGACACAGCTATTGCATGCATTCTTCCCTGTTTGACACATACCACCCCAATTTATATCGACCTCCAAACAACGCTGCTAAAAAAACCTGAACAATCGCACAACAAAACTGGAAATTTTGACACTGACCTCCCCTGCATATCTCTCAGAAAACTCAATTTCCCCATTCTCGTTAGACTTAATCAGTTAAAGACAGCACACAAAATCCTCTGCCTACCAAATGTTTGTCCCTCGCTCAACACTCTTTTAGAATGGTACAATCGCTCATACACTCTTCATTCTTCTATCAAATTTCTTGCAAAAATTAAACCCTTACACAGCTTATAAGAATACTTGCTCTATATTGGCCAAGATATGGAACTCCCTACAACTTTGTTTTGCCAAATAAACTTGCCAAAAGATGTCAGACTGAGTGCTATCCCCTACCTTGAAAACTCAAAGCCTTGTCACTTATTTGATTTTCTTGGATAATTTTCACTATCTACTGAACACTGTTATATAACTACTTATCCTCTTTTCACCTGCTGAAACACACATCATCTCTTTACCCCCATTCTTACTTCTCAATTCAACACAACACAAATTTCAGTCCTACACTGTCTGCTTCCAATGTCACAACCTTTCTATAACCTTGTTTCTCCATTGCCTACATTTTCCATAAATGTAAATATAAAAAACAAAGTTCAGCAACCAACACAACTATAAAAGCACACTTTTAATAATGACAAAATAATAAAACAGCACACAGCTTCAAAGATGAAACAGCAACAAATAAAAAGAACAGGTAAGCACTTCATGGATTGAGAACTGCTTCATCAGACCTAAGAGGGCTTGTGTTTTTTCTAGCATGCAATGTCATTTGACATAACACAGATCAATGAATCATATTACATGAAGGAAGGCAGACTGAATAGCAATGTTTGCATAGAACAGACTTGCCGAAGTACTGACAAACACTGGTGTGTTTCCAGAAAAAATTAAAGTTACGTAGTAGCTGTAATGATAGACCTACATGAACCTCTGTTCACATAATATAATATTTTGGTCTAGTCACCAAAGGCATATTTTCTTCGACAACATTTAACTAACTCTCCTAGATGTTCAAGCTCCTCTACTCTTCCCATGATGCACTGCTTCTTTTTTCAGACTGTGTCTGCTGCAATTATCTGTAAGGATATATAAAGCTTCAAGACAACAGAATGACCCTGTCTTCTGGGCTATCAGCCTCTATTTCCTTCTCTCTCTCTCTCTGCTATCCTCCTCCTCCTCCTAGTCTTAGTCCTGTTTCCTTCTCCTATTATCTTACTGTAGTAATTTCACTCTCACTCACCATTTTGTCTTTGTCACTCCCTTTTCTTTCTCTCTCAGTCACCATTTTGTCTCTCTCCCTCTCTGTTCTTTCTTTCTCATTTGCCTTTTTGTCCTTCTCCCTTTCCCATCCTTTTCATCACCTTTCTCTCTCTCTTTCTCTCTCTTTATCTTTCTCCAACTTCCCAAAATATTTCTGTGAATCTGTAAGCCACCTTTTTACACAGTCAAGTTACCTCAACCCACCCCACTCCCCTCAGAAACAACAAAAGCAAGAAAGCTGAATGCAGTACTCACCATCTCTGCAGCAGCTTCCCTTTCTACTCTGATGCCATCTACTCCTCCGCTCCCCCATCAACACATAACAACACAACTCCATCTACATTCTCTTTCATACTTGTAACCACTGCAACCATAAAAGGGTAATGCTTTAAATTGAAACCCACCTTATCAGCTGTAGATAACTTGCCACCTCACTATCTTAGACTTACAGCCAAAACCATAGGTTATCCTGTCTTCCTTCTGATAAAAATATCACCCCAGAATCATATGTTCCAAGTATATGGAAACACATCATTGTCTTTCCTTTACATTAAGGGGCAAGTCTGTGGAACTATCCAACTGCTGACGTAATGTAATTGTATTCTTCATTTCTAACATGCTGAAAAAAATGCGTGCACTGTCACCTGCTCCAGCATCTCCAAAATCTACTTACCAGTAGTCTTCTTTTAAGTAGCCAGCATGATTTCCAACTACATCACAACACTGAGACACTGCCTTACCAGCATTTTTAAATATCATATATCAATTTAGAAACACAAGTAATCTAAGTAGCTTTTGTCTGTTTGGACCTCTCAGAAGGAATTCAACACTGCCTCTCACATCAAGCTGCTAATCAAACTCCACTCACTAGGACTATCTAACCAAACCATATCTTCATTCAATAGCTGTCTTACTATAGACAACAATGTGTCACATGGCAAGATGCCACATCTCTCTACCTATCCTTATTTGCTAGAGTCATACATTGAATCTATACTAGGTCCCCTATTGTTTAATGTTTTTACCAATGACATGGCTGACTAAGTTTGCAGATGACTGCGAACTAGGAGCAGTCACTGAATCTCCAAATGACTTAGCCATCCTGCAGGAAGGTTTGTCCCAAATAAATAACTGGTGTCAAAATCATGGTCTGAACCTAATTGCCAAAAAATACATTATTGTATCCTTTGGGAAGTCATCTACCCTAAGGGACTACCCCATTGACAATACATGCCTAAGATTTGACCCAGTTGCATGGGATTTGGGAAATTATGTGGGCAGTGGCCTAACTTTTGACCACCATGTGTCTATTGTTTTAAAAAAGTCGTTCTATATTGCACAGCTTATAAACAAAGGGATTGTGCCTAGATCTAGAAATGTCATTGTTTCCCTTTACTCAGACCTCATTAGGCCAGTCATTGAATGTAATGCCCCTTTGGCATCTATCTGTCCAGACACATTCAACAACTGGAATGCCCTCAAAGATATCATACTAAAAGGATACAAGGTCTAAACAACATGTCCTACATGGACCCACTCAAAGCCCTGTCAGTATGCTCAGTATCCGACAGACTGCTTAAGGTGACTTGTGTCTGGCATACAAGGTATCCTCTGACTCGTTACTGATTGATTTACTGCACAACAGCAATTCAAATGGCATCGGAAATACTTGGTCTAGGAATTTAAACCTCTTCTGTAACATCAACAGAGCAGTTTGAAGGGACAAGTATATTTTGAGAGGATACCGCTGCTATCGAACAGACTCCCATCCACATAAAAACAAAGTTCATTCCTGTCCATTTTCAAGTGCAACTTAGATCTATGGATGGGAAACAGAAAATGTACCCCAGGACTGCCCACTGTGCTACTAATGGACAGCTGCAGCTCCTAAATGTTTTATCCCATGCATGGGTCCCCTCATATTATCTGTGGTATGACTCAAGTTATTCTTATTAGTGGCAATATGTAATTAGTGACCATGGAGTAGGTAAGGCCAATCTATAGCAAGATGGGATAGGCTATTTCAAGCACAAAGAAGGAAACTGGCTAGTCTTAAAATGGCCTGCAAGGGCAGCTAGCCTAATACGTACCTATGAAACTATAAAGTAGCTCCCACATGCTGTTTATACAGCACACTAATGATGATACACTTTCCTCTTCATTTACAACTTTACCAATCTCCTCACCCATATCCAAGAATGTTCTTCTTTTGAGTCCTGGCTCCATGTATCATATCTATTACCGAACCCAAAGAAACCAAAGGTAATGCTATTCACTCCCAAAATCATCAAAAATAACCCTACACTCTTTACAGTTACCTTAGCAGACAATATGGCATTATAAATCATCCCCATTCACTAAACCATCTGGTCTCACAATAGATAATGGCTTATACTTTAACCTCCACTTTCAGCAAGCCATCAAGATGACTCATCAGAAATTTGGACTACCTTATAAAGTCAAACCTTTCTTCTCTGACCAAGGCCACAAAACTAAAGCAACTGCCTACCTTCTTCTAAAACTCTTATACACCATTCCTGTATTACTCACCTACAAGCATCACATATCTCAAAGCTATAACGATGCTACAATAAAATTGCCAGAATTGCTGCTTACATCCTTGACAAAAAGGGAACATCACTGTAAAGCCCTCTCCAAGCTCAACTAGCTGGAATTCCCAAAGCAAGTTGAACAATACCAGCTAATAACAGTGTTCAAAATTATTTAACAACCAATTAAATGCCCAGCCTTAAGTACACACACACACACACACACACACACACACACACACACACACACACACACACACACACACGCACACACACACACACACACACACACACACACATACACAAAGTCTTGAACTCTTTTGGGGATTCCATTTACTCAAATTACACCTTTAAACTCTTGAACAAAATATTCATCTATGTTACACAAAGTCAGTCTTTCGATAACTTCAAATCTTTTCTGAAGTCTTTCTGGCTCAGTATCTGTCTCCATACTGCAGAACATTATGTCATCTAACACCTATCCTCCTATGTGCTTCTTATCAATTTTACCAATAACATCCGCCAGTAGTTATATTGTAATTTATAGCATAACAATTTCCTACACCCCTGTATATAATCTCATATAACCTCCTGTTCCTTATAAACCATCTCTGACTACATCTCTATATATTTTGCCCATCAAGCAATCCTCCGGTTACCACCTCAACCTATATCATCGGCAGTCTTTTTCTGTCTTCCTGCACCATCAGTTACTGCTACTCCAGAGCCTTGCAGTGACTTCTTTCCTCTATTATCATTGTAACCATGAAGGCTGTTTTTTACTTCTATACTCAGGTGCTTTCTCTATGCCATTGTCATCATGCTTTATTCTTTGTCTTATCTTAATCCATTCTTCTAGTTTATTTGTTGCTCCTTTGAGGTTGTTGTTATTTTACATTTCACTACAATGTAATGTTCTTATCATATGCATTTCTTCATGTTTAGTGTAATGTTTAAATTGCCATTGTAATGTACTTCTTACGCAAATTTCTTCATGTACTGTACATTGCTGGATGTCCCTCCACCGGGCCTTTCCTGAAAAGGGGTCTTTAAAGCCTAATCAGAATTTACTGATAAACAAATACAAATAAATAAATACATTTACACTGGTGTCCAGGGATGACAAAAGAAAAAAAATATTTATATTGAAGTGTTAAAGTCAGTGCTTGTTATATGAAATAAATACAACATTATATGCAGGAAATTGAGTTACCTTTTGACATATTACTTATTTACACCTTGTTGTTTCTCTGCTTTAAGATTTTCTTTTCTGCTTCCATTTCTTAAGTCTGGTTTTACTTTTAACCTTATGCTGGCAATCCCATAGCGCATTCAGTTTATTACCTTCCAAAATAATTCATAAACTGATTCTTAAAATTACCTTCAATGCCTTTCTCCCTTCAGTAAGTAAATCTGCTCAGTACAGAAGAAACAGATTTGGCTTCAGAACTGGACAGTATAACATTTAAAACGCAGTGTCAACATCATCAGCATACTGCTAGGAAGCATTTAGTAGCATGCAGCCCCTCTCTGCACTCCTCCCTCCAACCCCAACAAACTTCCCATGTTGTGTCAAGGCTGATATGAAGGTATACATTAACTAATAGCCTCTGTAACAAAGATCTACTAAGCAGAAGGACAAACACCTCCTTCTGCTTAAGTAGTTGCAGCATACCATTTCTGTGACTCCACAGTGCAAGTCAGGGTTGGACTACAACTTTAAAGTCTCTCAGCTGTGAGCAAAAATACATTATCAGTAAGGAAAACTACCAATTTCCTGCTAAATATATCCAAGGCATTTGTTTTTGTCAGAGGTCTATAGAATCTGATTGTTGTATTTCAAAATAATGTACGTCTTTTTATATAATTTCTTTTTGAATTTATGTTCAAGCAGTTGAATATTTGTTGTATAATATCTTGTTTAATTTATTTCTCAGTATTCTAACCACTATATGCTGCATCATTTGTAAAACTTTATTACTCCTTTTATCTGTTCTATGATCTTTGTACAAAATAGCTATGTTTATATAATGTTTTTATTATTTTTATTTTTTTTTTATAATTATTTACTATGTATTTGGAGCTTTTCTCCCCAGGCCTCTGCTGAAAACTGTCACCTTGTGTCCAGTCGGAATAACCCGGAAAAATAAATGGAAAATAAATAAATAAATAAAATAATTTAATCTTTAGATGTCAAACAGATGAACTGCAAAGTGGGTGTCATACATATCAGTCACAAACTGCTTCTGAAACAAATGATACAATGGCTTCAGATTATTTCAGCCTTTACATTTGAATCTCTTAACATAGTATATGTTGTCCTACCTTTCCTGAGATACAGTGGGACGCTGATTTATCTGCAAAGGTGTCAGTAGTTCTGTGGACTCAAGGGTGCGAGATAAGATGTCTGCACCTTGTGTTTCATGGTAGTAGTAAGATAAGCCTTTCAGTCCTTCACTCTCCATGTTTTCCTGTAGACAGAGAAAGTGATAAATTCTACTTCAGTTTTCTGAAAGCTTTGGTCATTGTAACTGCTATCCAAGAGTGCAGGCATGTACTTTTACAACAACACTATTAAGTGACACATACTGTCCTTGGAAACAAGACACACCTTCCCCTCTCAGACTAGAAACAAAAGTACACCAGACAACTAATTCTAAAACAAACAATATCAACTAGGCAAAGTGGATGGGGCTGTGTGCAGTGTTAGCCCCTGCTTTAGAGAACAAGACTGAACCTATCACCACAAAGCTGGAGTCCGGTAGCCCTGCTTATTTGAATTATTTACTATGCTCAGATCTGTTACAGCTCTTCTTACAACTACAGATGGAAATTCCTCCTGCTCTTTCTTCAGGTGAGCCAGTGAAGTGTAGCACACTTATTACCATGGAACTACAGCAGAGCACATTCCTGCTGTCAGCTCAGAAATAAAGACTGCTGCAGGAAATAATCAACCACAATAATTATGTTGCTTAGAAACAGGAATTTTGGTTTGTTTTATTTTTACTTAAATGAGTAAGAACAACAAGAAACATTTAGATGTTGTAAGTCGAGCATGGTTCTGTATATATCTATATCTATATCTATATGTATATATATATATAGATATATATATATATATATATATATATATGCATGTGTGTGTGTGTGTGTGTGTGTGTATATATATATATATATATATGTGTGTGTGTGTGTGTGTGTGTGTGCGTGCGTGTGTGTGTGTGTGTGTGTGTGTATATATATATATATATATATGTGTGTGTGTGTGTGTGTGTGTGTGTGTATATATATATATATATATATATATGTGTGTGTGTGTGTGTGTGTGTGTGTGTGTGTGTGTGTGTGTGTGTGTGTATATATATATATATATATATATATATATATATATATATATATATATATAAAATGGAGGAATAGTCAAACACAGTGTTAAGTAGCTGACATGTTCAGGAATCAAACCCAAGTCTTTATGATATAACTGTTTTACAGCCTTTATCAGTATGACAATTTTCTATGAGAAGTGCTGTATCGCATGACACTAAACTCAGAACTTTGATCTCTGCCCGAATCTTACACATTTCTTTCAAGTGTATGTTGAAAATTATTGGATATCACATCAAATCTATGCCATTTATAACTGGGTGAGCAGTGTCTGTTATTACGAAAATATTACTTTTCACTTCTGAAATAAAACAAACCGGACAGAAGATTTTCTTAGATGGTAGTTCAAAGTCTGAGATAATGTTCTTGAAGATTTTTAAAAAAGCAATAATACTTGACAGGGTGGGCATTATTGGAGAAATAACAGACTGCCCATGGTTGCAGCACTTGGCTTCTCCACCTAGAAGTTCTGTTATTTCCTCTATAACACCCACCCTGGAGGACAATATTACAGTTAAAGAATGTGCTAGCTGTTAAACAGATTTGTATATTTTTATTGCTATATATTTTGTAATATATTTTTGAGGTAAAACATTTTCTCCACCTAATCAAACTTATTGCAATAGAAGTAATTTTTGTAGGAAGAATTGTTTTACATCCAGTATATAAGTTATTTCTTTAATGTCTTCACACATAAAACACACACACACACACACACACACACACACACACACACACACACACACACACACACACACACACACATTCAGAAACACAGACAGACTAACACATTTATACATAGAAATATACACACATTCAGACTCACACTCATATACATAGAGACACAGACACACATAATCACCCACACACAAGGCTGGATCCAACACAAGGTCACCTAGGTAGCTGTCTAAGGCCTTTTGCTGACTGGGGGGGCCTGGCCTGGCCCTAAAAATAACCCTAAAGAAGGCCTCCAAGAATCGCACACTGAAACAACACCACTCCTCCAAATAGAATTTTCTAAAATATCCACTATTTATGTAGCACTTTTGTCTATAAAAAGACTTCATCAGAATGAATGACTTTTGTTTTAGACACATATATATATAACCTCAATCAGGAAGAGACCATTACATCACTTCCTGGGGCTAACAACACACTTAAAGAATAAATAAGAAATAACAGTACAATATTTCCACAAAATGACCCATTTTTTTCTTACAAAACGCAGTAAATGAAGAGATGACAGCATTTACTTGCACTGTGTTTGAACACTTTTCCAGTCTCAAAAGGTGAAATAAACACAATTTTTCCACAGGAAAAAAATATTTTTCAACTACTTTAAACAACTTTTAAACTGACTGGAAAAAGGTGTGCTCCCATGTAAAAGTACAGTTAATTTTTGTAACAGTCCATTAAAACACAAACTCCTTGATTAAAAATAACATTGTTAAACAGAAAAGTACATTAAAACAATATTTATTTTTTCATGTGTAAGGTTTTTCCCAAAAGGCAACTTATTTGCCCAGCAAAGGAACAGCACAAGCCAACCCTCGATCTTCAAAAGCCACAGAAGAGAGCTCTCTTCAATGGCAGGGAAGCTCTGTAGGGCTTGGTGCTCAAAACTCTGTTTTAGGCAGTTCAAGCTGCCTAATGGCTTGAACATGTAGAAGGTGCCCTGAAACTTTAGACGCTGGTCAGCTGTTATATCCTTGGCAGCATATAACACATATAGCTAATGCTGCTGTAGCAATGATCAATATGATGAACACTGAATGATGATAGTGCATTTGTGGTCAGGGCTGAAGCTTTGTTTGTAGTGTAACCTGTAGCAAGCTGCTTGCTACAAATGTAGAAATATAGCAAGTGGTTCATTTGCTACAGTTTTCAAAGAAGAAAGAGGCTTTTTTTGGTCCTCATTTAGAAGAGGACCCTTTTTGCCCTCAAGTACAAGACTTTTTTGCTCCCCAACTTAAAGTTGAGAAGGGACAACCCAACCTGGGGAATAGTAGCACAGGGAATATGTACCTATGGCTCTGGGTGACAACACAGTGTACAAAACTTTAAAAAAAAATTTGCAAGTTATAAGGGACCTACAATCAACATTCGATGAGGTTGAGTATTTAAGAAAAAATGTTTTTAAGCATGTCTACTGTTGTCAATTACACAATCATCAAATCTAAAGAATCTTATTGTGAGATGCACACCAGAACAGAAAGCAGTCCAAAGTGGTACAACACTTGCAACCATCCAAGATGCAAAAACATGTCAGATGATTTTTTTTCTTCCAACATAACTTCACTGAACAGAAGTTTCAAAGTACATGGTTACTGTACATGCACCTCTAATTACATGATTTATCTAATCAAATTCAGGAAATGTCCAGAGGCAGATTATATAGAGCAGACAGAACAGGCACTCAGAACTACGATGAATAACCACAGACACCCAGTTACATATGACTGACCAGCCAATGACAAGTCATTTTCCCAATCTGATCATTATAAATCACATATGTCAGTTATGGTTCTTTAAGGACATTTCCATACACATTTGGAAAGAGGGCAGTGATGACTGAGCTAATTCAGTCCTTCAGTCTGACAGGAGTCTGAACTTGGATCTTAGTTTTATGAGACACTACAGTACTTAAAAGCATTTCCCTCTGAACAAGTAACAGTGAACATGTACATTTGTAACGTGTACTGCAGAGCCACACATGTCTGCTATTGCTGTTATCCATGATTTTATGATGTATTTACCCCAAATCCACTAGCTTTCTCAATATGTTAACAGTACTTGAAAGATTACTGACATTTCTGTAATGCTGACATTTTAGTTTTATTAATGATGACAGAGCTGTTATTATTACTATTATATGAAGTAGCACTCCAGTCTAAACACTAGTAACCATAAGCTTAATGGTCAGTAGGGCCTTAATATTCAGAAAAATGTTAACAGTATAACAGTATTTTGCTTAGTACTGTCACTTTTCACATTTATCTGTTAGAACTTTGGACTGAATGTCAGCACATTTGTTTTTCTTTTTCTGTCTCTCTTTCTTTCAGTTAGCTAAATGAAAGTCTGTACAGTATACAAACTGCACACAATGGTCATACATTCTAATATCTTATTGTCTTGGTAGTCCCTGCCTTTTTAATAACACATCACTTCATCACTTCATGATGAACAGGATATTACTGCCTCAAAAAAGGCTGCATGTTCAGACAGATTAACAAATTATAAAGTATAATTTTTTGCTTTCCTTCTGTGTATTTAACTAATCTTCCTGCACACTGCTTTTTACTGTGATTCATTTTCATATTAAGTGTTGAGAGGAAAAAAAGTGTGTTCCCATTGAGTTGTACTTATTCTGTGACATGAGAAACCCGTAAAGCAAAATAATAGAGAAAAGTGTCAGACTGTTTTCCATGGGTTTTGACAGTACTGTGCACTGTGGTCTAAAATATGGGTATATGAGTATTTACATGGGTAGTTCCCAAATTCTGGTTAACTATGGGCAAACGTGAAGTTGTGCATGCAGCACATGGTCCAAATGAGCCTTCCTATTCAAGAATACTTCTAGCATGTGATAAATTACATGAAGCTGAAAGATAACAAGTAATGTTAATTCTTACTTTGTTGTGGCTTTTTGTGAAGAATGTGCAACTTTCTTGCTTATTTATGCATCTTATTACAATTGAACTCTTTTCATTTGGTTAATTCTTAAGAAAAAAAATATATTTTAGTGTCTTCAGTGTTAGAACTACCAGTAACACATCTTTCAGATTGAGGTGAACCTTCACTTGAAAAGGATTTCATGTTCCATGGACATGTCGATCCTAGAAATGAGCTCCAAGGTAGGAGTTTGCAGCCTCTGTCAGCAGAGGAGCTGTTTGTCAAGATGGTATGAAGGGTATTTTTCAGATTCAGGCTTACATTGCTCAGCTGCTGTATCACTTCTCATCTCAAAGCTGGGGTCTGTAGTAGTTATAGATCAATTGGACCTGACAAATGATCCTGGCAACTTCATTTATTTATTTATGTATTTATTCACTTTGTTAACTGGGGTAGAGGACTGATCCCATTGTATCAATTTCAGTCTCAGCTCAGATGTTGAAAATAATGTAAAACTTTCCCAACCTCTGAATAGCATTGTAAATCAGGAAGATGTAGGCTGGCATTTCACCAAGAGATTTTAGAAGAATCCTTGCTAATAAAATGGATTGGGCAAATTCTGATTGAAACAGTTACATAATTGTGGAGTCCCCCCATTAAGACAGAAAGAGTTTCTGAACAGATGAAGACAGTAGTACTCACAGAAAAAGCATATCCTACAATGGCACAAAATCTGATTTCTTCCAGTTACAGTTAAACCCAAAGATTACAAGACTGGCATTATTATAGCCTGGATGGCCATTAAATGTTGAAGAAACTGAGTCTGAATGAGGCAGTTTTCTATTTAGTCACAATAAGACAATTTGGTGAAGAGGATTTGAGAGAGACAAAGAAGGCAAGAGAAAACTATGACATCCAGCAAAGAGATAGTTGATTGTGTGAGATAAGACTTGCAACAGTCAAGCGTGACTGTAGAAGAAGGTAGCATTGAACTGGGAGAGGAGCAACAGTTCATGCAGCACACCAACCCCATGCAGAAAAAATGGGAAAAAGAGGGTTGATGATGGTAGTGATGGTGATGATGATGATGAAGGTTGTTTTTAAGCTTTCATTCAAGGCTGATGTTACATTAGATTGATGCAGAACTAGGCGGTATAATAAGCAACTTTATAAATATGGCTCATCAAGAAGAGATGTTAAGAATTTGCATACATTTGGAGTATGTGTTTATCTACACCCCTGAAAAAGATAAAATAACAATTCATCTCCAGCTACCTAATTAGTTGCTATTAACACAAGAAGGTGCACATAGCCCATATACTAAACCGATGCAGTTTCTTGGCAAAATTATTGTATACTTTTGATTCTTTGCTAACAAGTTTGGAAATTTCTAAGAGTAACCTTTTAATCCCTTTGGATTTTTCACAAAATTCCTATCTAAACTGAAGAAGAGTAAGAAATGAACCACATCACACACATCTGTGAGCCAGTGTAATACATGAAAATACAAGGAAAACCCTTAAAACAACTACTGGCTGTTCAAGCACAATGTAAGTAAATGCTGGCCAGTCTTCATTTAATGAAGACTTGATGAAGATACCCACCAACTTATCCAGCTCAGCTCTGGAATACCTTTAAAATAATTGTTTTGCTGGATATTGGAATGACCCGTCGAAGGAAGATCCAACATTAAATAAATACATTCACAGAAAATTAAATTATTTATTTTATTTTATTTGTTTTACATTTAACTAAGTACATCGATTCAAAGTCCCTTTTCTGGGCCAGCTGTTGCAAAGTAAAATACACAACAGTTGTTCAGATGTGATGCAAAATCCACCATTAAGAAAGACAGATATTACAAATAAATAAAATGTAACTATGAAATTAATAATAAATAAAATGTAATTATGAGGTTAATAAGGCAGTTGTTTTAAGTCTTATGACAGATGACATGCTATCATACAAACTGTAGTTCAAAAGTCACTATGCTGTAATACGACTAGGTTGCTAAGGCCGGAGAAGTATAATAATGAAGGTTTAACTTGAATACTGTTCTTCAGCGAGAGCGAAGCAGAGTGGAAACATGAGAAAAATAAAAGACAAGATGGGGGTGGGCAGTAAGGAGAAAGGTTGCTATGATTAAGATTAACATGATTGAATGGCTGGCAACTGTTAAAGCAGAGGAATGATAAGCCACTTAGAAGTGGGTATATGAGGTATAAGGAAGGAGTAGAAAAGGTAAATGTAGGAGCAAGCTGATCGCCAGCCTTCAGAGAAGTTAAGGTTATCATCTTCAGTATCAGATAACGTCTCCACCCAGACTGAATCACAACAGCTGGAACACAGACTGATTGGAGTTATGTCTGTGCTTAGAGGATAATGAACTGAGATTGCTGAATAAATCATTTAAGATAATGCTTCAAATGATTTTCTGTACTCACATTCATCAGATGTGAAGAAATCTTCATATGAAACATTTTAGTGCTGGTGTTACTATTATTATTATTCTGTGCAGGGTCTGCATGTCCTCCCTGTGGTCACGTGGGTTTCCTCCGGGTGCTCCGGTTTCCTCCCACATCCCAAAGACATGCTGTAGGTGGATTGGACACTCTAAATTGGCCCTAGGTGTGAGTGTGTGCATGTGTGTCCCTTTTGTGGAAGGCTGGGCGCCAGGCTGGCAACTCGACACCGTAAAACTCCACTGCCAATCATGAGCGGACAGATGATCCGCTGTGGCGACCCCTGACCGGGTAAAAGCTGAAAGAAGAAGAAGAAGAAGAAAGTCAAAAGTCAAAGTAAACTTTATTGTCATTCAGAATTCACACAAGCGGAAAACCCAATCGGAATTCAGTGTCTCTGGACTCAATGTGCAGACAGCATATAGACTATGTTCACAGACATTTACACATCTAACACCTAGCTATTACATCACGGACATGCAGGTAGACAAACTAATACAGCACATAATTAGAAATGCATTTTAACACTTTTCAAACTGAACACTTACTTGCATGAGACTTTAATATTCCACAGGTACTTGGTTAAGACAATGCATTGATCCTTGCACAGAAAGAAGCATTTGAGTATTGCACTGTGAACATTAGAGTATTGCACTATGGACCTTAAGAGTATTGCACTATGGTTAATTTACGAATTTGCAACATGTATTGCACTGAAAGAAGAGATATTTTAATGCATTGCTACTGCCCCAGATGGCCTATAAGTTGCAGTCATGGTGAATATTGCAGTAAGTATTAGATAAAACTGGTAACCAGGTTAATGCACAATTTGAGACAGTTTCTACTGACCCAGGTGGACATCATGGGGTGTAGTGGTTACTAGAATTCAGCAGCCTGATGACATTAGAGAAGAAGCTGTTCCTGAATCTCCTACTTCTGCAGTGTATGCTTCAGAAGCGCTTTCTGGATGATAGATGCAGGAACAGTATGTAAGCAAGGTGAGTGCAGTCTTTAATTATTCCTCCGACCCTGCTGAGACATCTGGATAAGTACAAGTCATGGATAGGTGGTAAGGTGGTCTTAATGATCCTCTTGGCTGTCTTCACCACTCTGTGGAGGGATTTGCACTCAGATATAGAGCAGCTTCCATACAAAGCTTCCATACCATACTACGAGGTTGTTCGTCAGGATGCTTTCTATAGTACCTCTGTCAAAGGTAGTGAGAACTGTCGATGGGAGATTCGCTCTCCTCAGCCTTCTTAAAAAGTGCAATCTCTGGTGTGCTTTCTTGTCTATGGCATTTGTATTTGTGTTCCAAGACAAGTCCTCATCGATGTGCAATTCCAGAAACTTCATGCTTCTTACTCTTTCCACTGTTTCCCCACTGAGGGTGAGGGGAGAATGTTCCTTGCGATTTTTCCTTTAGTCCACAATTATCTATTTTGTCTTGTTCACATTTAGTGCCAAGTTGTTATTTCCACACCAGGTAATCAGTTGTTCTACCTCATCTCTATGCACTGTTTCATCATCATTACTGATGAGGCCCACCACCGTTGTGTCATCAGCAAACTTGATGATGTGATTTGTATTGTACCTGGCTGTACAATCATGTGTTAACAGGGTGAACAGCAAGGGACTTACTACACATCCTTGTGGAACTCCAGTGTTACGAGTGGCAACGCACGATGCGTCGGAGACCATCCAGGTGCAATTAACCATAGGCAAGACTGCTCTGCAAATTGTAGCATGTTACAGGCCACCCTCACAAACTCAGGAACCTCACATGGCCTTCCTGAAAACACTAGAGGGGATAAATGTATCACCAAACACCATCATACTAGGTGACTTCAATTACCCTAATATAGACTGGGAACACTACTCAAGCCCAAACACCCTAGCCCAAAAGTTCCTGGAATTCATAAACTCAAATGCCATGGAACAACTAGTCACCATCCCCACAAGAGGAGATAACATACTTGATCTCATCATCACGAACATGGGAGCACAATGTTCAACACCGGAGGTGTACCCCTCACTGGTGAGATCAGATCACAAACTAATCTCGCTGGAGGTCCTCATCCCACCCCACCTGAAATAAAAAAGACCACAGTAAAGAACTTCTCAAAAGCCGACTTCACACTTCTAAAGACTAGTGTGGTCTCCTTTAAGGCCCCCGAGCGGGCGGAAAACAGTACTCAAGCCGCTGAATCACTTACAAATGCCTTCTACCAGCACCTGCAGGACTGCATGGATAAGGCAATCCCAAGCAAAACAAAGTCTCTTTGTACCAAAGGCAAGCGTCCAGTCTGGTGGACTCCAGCCATAAACAAACTCTACAACAAAAGGAGGAAGCTACTACAAGATAGAGCAAAATCCTTAAAAGGTAAGACACCCTTGATCACTATAAGTAAAAAACTAAGAGCTCTCATAAAATCATCCAAAGCAAATTTTGAGAGAAAAATAGCTAAAGACTCAAAAAACAATCATAAGGCCTTCTTTAGCTATGTTAGAAACCTGGGAGGAAACTCCCAGATATGCTCAGAGCTAGTTCAAAATGATGTGAAGATTACTGATCCTACAGACATTGCCAACATACTGGCTGACAGGTTCAGTGCAAACTTCTCCCCCCCCCCCAAAAGGAGAGATATCTATACAAAACGATTGCAGCCCCCCAAACATCTCCAGTGCCCAAGTGAGAACTGCTCTCTCCAAAGCAAAAAACACAGCATCCATGGGACCTGATGGTGTCCCCAGCTGTGTGCTCCACGAACTCAATGAGGAATTAAACCCACAGCTAGGACAGCTGTTTAATCAAAGTCTTACCTCTGGATACGTACCCAGGGAGTGGCGCACTGCAACTGTGGTCCCACTTCACAAAGGCGGTGCCTCCACCGACCCTGGAAATTACCGGCCATTAGCTTGACAAGCCTTATCTGCAAAGCCATGGAGAGGATCATAATGGACCTCATAAATAAAGACATAGGGAATTTGCAGACTTTGGATCCAACCCAGTTTGGCTTTGTCAAAGGCAGATCATGCCTTTTAAACTTGGTTGACTTTTTGAAACAGTCACCAAAGCCATTGATGAGGGAAAGGCAGTCCATACAGCCTACCTCGATCTGGCTAAGGCCTTCGATACAATACCCCACTCGGGTATCATTGAAAAACTCATCAGCTTAAATGTCAACCCATACATCACAAGATGGGTTGCAAACTGGCTGAGTGACAGAACCCACAGGGTCAGAGTTGCTGGCGCCATGTCAGACTCAAAGCCTGTCACAAGTGGTGTCCCACAGGGCTCAGTCCTGGGCCCACTCTTGTTTGGCATCTACTTTTCGAAGTACAAGCAAACACAGGAGGGTTATGGCTGACAAAGTTTGCAGATGACTGCAAACTGGGCGCCATAGTAGAAAACACATCTGACACAGATATCCTTCAGAAGGGTCTCACAGAAAGCGGATAACTGGTGCCAGAGCCACGGCCTAAAGTTAAATGCCAAAAATGCATAGTCATACCCTTCGGGAAAAACAAGGTTACCCCTAGCTACCAAATAGGTGGCAATCCACTGAGCACAGAAGAAGTTATCAGGGACCTGGGGACCCAGGTTGATAGTAGTCTGTCATTCGACACCCATGTAGCTAAAGTAGTTAGGAAGACCTTCTACATTGCCCACCTTATCATGAAGGGATTCTCATCTAGATCAAGGGAGGTCATAGTCTCCCTTTACTCATCACTCATCAGACCAATGATTGAGTACAATGCCCCATTCGAATGTATCTGACCCGACACTTGCAGCAGCTGGAGAGGCCACAAAAGTTCCTCACCAAAAGGATAAAGGGTCTCAAAAATCTGTCCTATGCTGCCCGACTGAAAGAACTCCAGCTCTATTCAGTCGCTTACCGCTTGCTCAGAGGTGACCTTTGCCTAACATACAAGGCCATGTCAAACCCAGATTTGATGAACATGCTTCACCTCAAAAAATCTAGATCCGTCAGAGCCACAAGGGCGGGAGACTTAAACCTCGACACGGCTATTAATAGGACGTGCTGGAGGGATAGATTCATCACCCAAAGACTCCCTATGCTGTGGAACAAAATCCCGGTACATGTGAGGCAGAGCACCTCGCTGGCCTTGTTCAAGAGAAATCTTGACCGATGGATGGGAGATCGCAGATATACCCCAGGGATTACCTCAGTGTCACTGCTCGACAGAGGCACAGCAAAATAATGGGTATAGTTCCCCATACTAAAGGGGTGGCGTAAGCCACAAAATGATGGGCTAGGCTTGTAAATGCCGTCAGGCAGATAGCCTAGTATGAACCTATGAACCTATGAACCTATGAGTGTTGCTATCTGAGGAGTTATTTCCTGCACACACTTTCTGAGGTCTTTGTGTGAGAAAGTCAAGAATCCAGTTACAAAGTAGAGTGTTGACACCTAAGTGGAGTAGCTTCATTACCAGATGAAGAGGGATGACCATGTTAAAAGCAGAGTTGAAGTCAATGAATAGTACCCTCGCATAATTGTTTTTATTCTCAAGGTGTTCCAGCAATAGATGGAGTGCTAGAGAGATGGCATCTGCCATCGAGCGGTTTGCTCAGTAAGCAAACTGCAGAGGGTCAAGATCAGCAGGCAGCCCAGATGATATGGCATCTTTGACCAGCCTTTCAAAACACTTCATCACTGTGGAGGTGAGGGCTACAGGGTGGTAGTCATTTAGGTAAAATGGTGGAGAACATTTCTCATCGTTTAAATATAGAAAAAGGCACCAAAAAGTTTTTAAACCCAATTAATTAAATACATACCAAGATTCCCCACTAGGTGGTAGTATTTCATCAAAAATTTAGTTCTCTTACTACAATTTAATGACTTACTCATATAAATACATTTATTACATTCATAATGCATATAAGAATATATAAATGTTAAAAATAATAAAAATATATATACAAATACAATAATACACACACACACATATATATATTTATATATATATATATATATATATATATATATATATATTTATATATATATATATATATATAATATCTGTGTTCCATATATTAAAATATGTATATATTAATATGTTATCTGATGCTTTTCATGAATATATAGCTAATGTTTTAAAGGGTCTATCTCTTAAAAATGATAATTTAATATACATTTATATAGCTTTTATAGGCTAGTATTTCTCCTGAATATACAACTAATGTTTTAGAGGTCTATCTCTTAGGAATGGTTTGATGGAAACTTTATCATTCGACCCCTTCCCTTTATCTGACTACATCCTGATTATCCATTTAATTTCATGTTGTTCTATGTGGTTCTTAATATTGCTTAGTCTCTTACTCCTATTAACTAGCTCTATTGCTGTAAATTTAAATTTATGGCTTAAGTCATTATCCAGTGTGTGCTTAGCCAAAGCATTTGTTTCATCCTCTCGATTAATGGCATAGATGTGTTCTCTCACTCTTTCTCTTAGGGTTCTATTGGTTTTGCTTATATAGTACCTTGTACATTTCTCACAGCTAGCCAAATAGATGAGGTCTCTATATTTACAGTCCGCATAATATTTAAAAACATAATTCCTACCATTATCTGGATGTGTAAAGCTACTAGAACCAGACATATAGGAGCATTGGTTGCAGCTCCTACTAGGAAAGGTACCATGTCTACTAGATACCACCCTACTTGTATTATTCTCTTCATAGCAAAGTAGTCTTTTTAGAGATTTACTATTGCTGTAGCTATACCTAGGGTTAAGGCCAGCAATATTACCTATCTCTTCATTAGTAGTCAAAATTGCCCAGTTTTTCTTTATTACTCCATTTACCATTTTATTATTATTAGAATATGAGCTATTCATCCTTATTTGATCATTGGTATGGGTCAACTGAATATCTGTTTGTGTTATATTGCTGCATTGGTATCTCTTTTTCTAAAATAAGGTCTCCCTGTTCCTTGTCTGTCTACCTTATTCATATCTTTCAATATCTCAACTTCTTGTTTAGAGTATCCCCTTAAAGCAAATTCGGCACTAAGGAGATTCAATGTTTGTTCACATACAATATCATCCCTAGTTAAGTTTGATACTCTCCTTCCTTGATTAATTACTATATTCTGATCAATGTGCTTTGGGTACATACTTGTTCGATGGAGTAAACCATTCTTCCTGCAGCTCTTTCTATATAATCTAGTCGTAAATCTATCATTTTCTTTGTTTAAAAATACATCTAGGAACTCAATTCCTGTTGTGGATCATTTCCCTTCAAATTTCAGGAAGTTGGTGGTTTGATCTATATAATCAATAAATGCTTGCAAATCAACCACACTTCCTTCCAATAAGAAAAAAATATTATCCACAAATCTTTTATAGTATTTAATTTTACTTCGATATTCTGCGTCCAGTATATACACTTTCTCCCATTGAGCCATGACCAAATTTGCATACAAATTCGCACAAGGTATTCCCATGGCAACCCCGTTTTTTTTTGTAAATAGTACTCTTTGTCAAAAAAAAAGACATTGTTTTCTAATACTAGCTCCAACAACAATAAACATCTCATTCTAATCAAGCTAGTCATATTGCTTGCACATAACAATTGCCTTAAAAATTCAAGGCCTTCCTCATTAGATATCATTGTAAATAGGGATTTCACATCTAAAGTTACAAGCCATACATTTGATAAATCCATCATGTCATGTGCATAATCAGACATGCTCTTAAGAAATTCTTGAGTGTCCCTAGTTATTGTATTAATGTTCTGTACTATTCCCTTAAGCTGTTTTTCTATATATATCGAAAGTGGCTCTGTTAGCCAACCTTTACTAAAGGTTATAGGTCTCATCTTGGGGTTATGTATGTCTTTGTGAATTTTTGGTAGACCTCTAAAAATGGGTATGGTAGGTGGCTCCACTAGAAAATACTTATGTAGCTCCTGATCAATTACTTCACACATCAGTAAATCATATAAGTTGCTATGTATATTACTAATTATTCTATTTAATTGTACACCATTTATTAATTGATAGGTGTCATCATTTAGAATTGATCGAATCACATTTTCATAGTAGCATTTGTCAAGAACTACAATAGCTCCACCTTTATCTGCTGGTCTTATAACTATCTGATCATTATTACTCAGACTAGCCAATGCTTCACGTTCATTTTTATCTAAGTTAAAAAAGTTATGTGAGTTATTGTATTTCATTTCATTAGACATCTGTATGAAATCTCTTTCACACGCCTGTTCAAATGCTTCTAGTAGTGGATGCATGTTGGGTGTAAACACACTTGGTTTTTTAAACAAAAACTGTCTATTTATATTATCTTCTTTATACCGCATTTTTAAAGCCACAGTTCTTACAAACATTTTCGTTTCAAGAATAAAGTCAGTGACATCAGTTCCTTTAGATGGTATAAAGGAAAGGTCTCTATTTAAGTGACTTCTCTGAGTCTTTCAGTTCATATTTAGACAAATTAACAATTAGCTCTGGTTCACTGTCCATTTTCTCTGGTCTCTTGTTGTAGAGGACGAGCCAGTCAAACTGATGACATTCAACTGCTCGTTTTCTACATCTGCATTATCAGTCACTTGATTCTCCAGCATCAGGGACCCCTCTCTTATAACATGGTTGACTGGCTCGTCCTCTACAACAAGAGATGTTAGAAGAAAACAAAGGGCAACGGAACCTGTCTTGGAATAGTTTTTTCACCAATTTCCTTTACTGATTCGAGACCAGAGAAAATGGACACCAAACAGAGGCAGCAGAAAGCGGAAGGTATCAGAAGAACATACAATGCTGCAGAACAAGATAGAAATGCAAGTGAACCAGAGCTAATTGCTAATTTGTCTAAATATGAACTGAAAGACTCAGAGAAGTCACTTTTAAATAGAGGCCTTTCCTTTATACCATCTAAAGGAACTGATGTCACTGACTTTATTCTTGAAACGAAAATGTTTGTAAGAACTGTGGCTTTAAAAATGCGGTATAAAGAAGATAATACAAATAGACAGTTTTTGTTTAAAAAAACAAGTGTGTTTACACCCAACATGCATCCACTACTAGAAGCATTTGAACAGGCGTGTGAAAGAGATTTCATACAGATGTCTAATGAAATGAAATACAATAACTCACATAACTTTTTTAACTTAGATAAAAATGAACGTGAAGCATTGGCTAGTCTGAGTAATAATGATCAGATAGTTATAAGACCAGCAGATAAAGGTGGAGCTACTGTAGTTCTTGACAAATGCTACTATGAAAATGTGATTCGATCAATTCTAAATGATGACACCTATCAATTAATAAATGGTGTACAATTAAATAGAATAATTAGTAATATACATAGCAACTTATATGAATTACTGATGTGGGAAGTAATTGATCAGGAGCTACATAAGTATTTTCTAGTTGAGTCACCTACCATACCCATTTTTAGAGGCAATTGTTATGTGCAAGCAATATGACTAGCTTGATTAGAATGAGATGTTTATTGTTGTTGGAGCTAGTATTAGAAAACAATGTCTTTTTTTTTGACAAAGAGTACTATTTACAAAAAAAAATGGGGTTGCCATGGGAATACCTTGTGCGAATTTGTATGCAAATTTGGTCATGGCTCAGTGGGAGAAAGTGTATATACTGGACACGGAATATCGAAGTAAAATTAAATACTATAAAAGATTTGTGGATAATATTTTTTTCTTATGGGAAGGAAGTTTGGTTGATTTGCAAGCATTTATTGATTATATAGATCAAACCACCAACTTCCTGAAATTTGAAGGGAAATGGTCCACAACAGGAATTGAGTTCCTAGATGTATTTTTAAACAAAGAAAATGATAGATTTACGACTAGATTATATAGAAAGAGCTGCAGGAAGAATGGTTTACTCCATCGAACAAGTATGTACCCAAAGCACATTGATCAGAATATAGTAATTAATCAAGGAAGGAGAGTATCAAACTTAACTAGGGATGATATTGTATGTGGACAAACATTGAATCTCCTTAGTGCCGAATTTGCTTTAAGGGGATACTCTAAACAAGAAGTTGAGATATTGAAAGATATGAATAAGGTAGACAGACAAGGAACAGGGAGACCTTATTTTAGAAAAAGAGATACCAATGCAGCAATATCAACACAAACAGATATTCAATTGACCCATACCAATGATCAAATAAGGATGAATAGCTCATATTCTAATAATAATAAAATGGTAAATGGAGTAATAAAGAAAAACTGGGCAATTTTGAGTACTAATGAAGAGATAGGTAATATTGTTGGCCTTAACCCCAGGTATAGCTACAGCGATAGTAAATCTCTAAAAAGACTACTTTGCTATGAAGAGAATAATACAAGTAGGGTGGTATCTAGTAGACATGGTACCTTTCCTAGTAGGAGCTGCAACCAATGCTCCTATATGTCTGGTTCTAGTAGCTTTACACATCCAGATAATGGTAGGAATTATGTTTTTAAACATTATGCGGACTGTGAATCTAGAGACTTCATCTATTTGGCTAGCTGTGAGAAATGTACAAGGTACTATATAGGTAAAACCAATAGACCCCTAAGAGAAAGGGTGAGAGAACACATCTATGCCATTAATTGAGAGGATGAAACTAATGCTTTGGCTAAGCACGCACTGGATAATGACTTAAGCCATAAATTTAAATTTACAGCAATAGAGCTAGTTAATAGAAGTAAGAGACTAGGCAATATTAAGAATCACACAGAACAACATGAAATTAAATGGATAATCAGGATGCAGTCAGATAAAGGGAAGGGGTTGAATGATAGAGTTTCCATCAAACCATTCCTAAGAGATAGACCTCTAAAACATTAGTTGTATATTCAGGAGAAATACTAGCCTGCAAAAGCTATGTAAATGTATATTAAATTATCATTTTTAAGAGATAGGCCCTTTAAAACATTAGCTATATATTCATGAAAAGCATCAGATATATTAATATATATACATATTTTAATATAAATATTATATATATATATATGTGTGTGTGTGTGTGTGTGTGTGTGTGTGCTATTGTATTTGTATATATATTTTTATTATTTTTAACATTTATATATTCTTATATGCATTATGAATGTAATAAATGAATTTCTATGAGTAAGTCATTTAATGTAGTAAGAGAACTGAATTTTTGATGAAATACTACCACCTAGTGGAGAATCTTGGTATGTATTTAATTAATTGGGTTTAAAAACTTTTTGACGCCTTTTTCTATATTTAAACGATGAGAAATGTTATTCAATATGTCTGATGAAGGGTTTGTGGATAAACCCGAAAACACTTACATACTATAGAGCTGATTACTAATTGTTTTAATAAAAGATTGTGAATTTGAAGAGCTGTGGTGATACCAGGCATATTTTTTCTTGGATATACAATTTTAGCCTTTGACGCTGAAGGTATCTTTGTCCTTGCAACTTCCTCTTGGATTCTTGAAAATAGTTGAGACTTCTTTGGTAATGGAATGGTTGTTGTATCCTTGAAGCATTTCGGAACTATTTGCTGACTCAAAGATTTATTGAAGATATCCGTGAGGACATTTGTTAGTTGCACTGCGCAGTCCCTGAACACACCCCCTAGGATGTTGTCAGGCCCAGCTGCTTTTCTCGGGATAACTCTGCACAGTGCCCCTCTGGACATCAGCTGGGCTGAGGATGAGTATCTTCTTGCTATGGCCGATGGGCATTTTTTTTTTGCTGTTGTTCTGTTCCCTTCCTCATATCTGCTGAAGTAGACATTTAGCTTATTTAGGAATTCCTTGTTGTCCTCACATTGGGAAGATAGGGGTCTGTAGTCAGTTATGGACTGGATACCCTGCCATAGGCACCTGTGGTCTTTTTAGTCAGAGAAGTAGCTCTGGATTTTTCTGCCATAGGTGCATTTTGCTTCTCTCACTCCCTTTTCAGATTTGCTCAGGCTGTTCTGAGGGCTTCCCTGTGTCCAGACCTGAAGGCTGCATTCCTTGCTTTCAGTAGTTCATAAACCTCTCTTGTCAACCAGGGTTTCTGGTTGGCTCGTGTGATAATGGTTTTGGTGACTATCACATCATCCGCACATTTCGAGATGTAGCCCATCAGTGCCTTGGTATACTCCTTCAGGTTGATACACTAGTTCTCAGTAGCTGGCTCCTTGAATAGGCTCCAGTCTGTTCTCTCAGAACAGTCCTGGAGTGCTGAGACTGCACCCTCTAGCCATACTCTTACTTGTTTAACTGTTGGTCTCCCTCCAGTTAGCAATGGTTTATATGCTGGTAGTAACCATATGAAGAGGTGGTCAGAGTTTCCCAGGTGTAGGTGAGGCACTGCCTTAAATGCCAGCTTAACAATACTGTATACCTTGTCCAATGTATTCTCACCCCTTGTTGCAAAGTCCACATATTGTAAATAGTGAGGTAGAACTGTTTTCAAGTTGGCCTGATTAAAGTCACCTGCCACTATATAAACACAGTCTGGATTCTAGTTTTGCAGTTAATTTATAGCCTGGTATAATGTGGTCATTGCCTCATTTGGATTAGCACTGGGAGGAATGTAGACAGCTGTGATGCAGATACTGTTAAATTCCTAGGTAAATAAAAGGGTCTGCATTTCAGTGACAAAAACTCTAGATTATCTGAGCAGTGCTAGGATAATACTATATCTCACAACTAGTACACCAGTTGTTATTGATGTATATGCAGATCCCTCCCCCTCTGGACTTACCACTGAGAGAATATATTCTGTTTGCGCTAAAAAGTGATAGCCCCTCAACATAGACTGCACTGTCATTAATGTTAGAGTTTAGCCAAGTTTCAGTAAAAATAAGCACACAGCATTTCCTCACCTTGTTCATCATCATCTTTCGGCTTTTCCCATTAGGGATTGCCACAGCGGATCATCTCTTTCCATTTCTTCCTATACTCTGCATCTTGCTCTGTCACACCAACCACCTGCATGTCCTCTCTCACCATGTCCATAAACCTTATCTTAGGCCTTTCTCTTTTCCTCTTACCTGGCAGCTACATCCTTAGCATCTTTTTCCCAATATACCCATCATCCCTCCTCAGCACATGTCCAAACCAACGCAATCTTGTCTCTCTTGCTTTGTCTCCAAACTGTCCAACATGAGCTGACCCTCTAATATACTGATTCCTAATCCTATCCATCCTAGTCACACCGAGTGCAAATCTTAACATCTTTAACTCTGCCACATCCAGCTCTGACTCCTGCCTTTTTGTCAATGCCACTGTCTCCAACCCATATAACATAGCTGGTCTCACTACCCTCTTGTAGACCTTCCCTTTCACTCTTACTGGTACCCATCTGTCACAAATCACTCCTGACACTCTTCTCCACCCATTCCACCCTGCCTGTACTCTCTTCTTCACCTCTCTTCCACATTCACCATTACTCTGAACTGTTGATTCCAAGTACTTAAACGCGTTCACCTTTACCAACTCTACTCTCCGCATCCGCACCATTCCTGTACCCTCCCTCTCATTTACACACATATATTCTGTCTTATCCCTGCTGACCTTCATTCCTCTGCTCTCTAGAGCATATCTCCACCTCTCCAGAGTCTCCTCAACCTGATTCCTACTCTCACTACAGATCACAATGTCATCTGCAAACATCATAGTCCACGGGGCCTCCTGTCTGATCTCATCTGTCAACCTATCCATCACCACTGCAAATAAGAAAGGACTCAAAGCTGATCCTCGATGTAATCCCACTTCCACCTTAAACGGATCTGTCACTCCCACTGCTTTCCTCACCACTGTCACACTACCCTCGTACATATCCTGTACCACTCTTACATACTTCTCTGCCACTCCCGACTTCCTCATACAATACCACAACTGTTCTCTAGGCACCTTGTCATATGCTTTCTCCAAGTCTACAAAGACACAATGCAACTCCTTCTGACCTTCTCTGTATTTCTCCAGTAACACTCTCAGAGCAAACATTGCATCTGTAGTGCTCTTTCCTGGCATGAAACCATACTGCTGATCACTAATCATCACCTCCCTTCTTAACCTAGCTTCTACTACTCTTTCCCATAACTTCAAGCTGTGACTGATCAATTTTATCCCTCTGTAGTTACTGCAGCTCTGCACATCACCCTTATTCTTAAAGATAGGTACCAAAACACTTTTTCTCTACTCCTCAGGCATCCTCTGACTTTCCAAAATTTCATTAAACAATCTAGTTAAAAATTCCACTGCCATTTCTCCTAAGCACCTCCATGCTTCCATTGGTATGTCATCTGGGCCAACAGCCTTTCCATTCTTCATCCTCTTCATAGCTGTCCTTACTTCCTCCTTGCTAATCTGTTTCACTTCCTGATTCACTATCCCCACATCATCCAACCTTCTCTCTCTCTCATTCTCTTCATTCATCAGCCTCTCAAAATACTCTTTCCATCTACTCAACACACTCTCCTCTCCTCTCTTGTGAGTACCTTTCCCTCACTATCCTTTATCACCATTACTTGCTGCACATCTTTCCCAGCTCTGTCCCTCTGTCTAGCCATTCGGTACAGGTCCTTTTCTCCCTCTTTAATGTCCAATCTCTCATACAACTCTCCATACGCCTTATCCTTAGCTTTCGCCACCTCTCTCTTTGCCATGCGCCTCATCTTCTTATACTCATGTCTACTTTCTTCATCTCTTTGACAATCCCACTTCTTCTTCACCAGCCTCTTCCTCTGTATACTGTCCTGTACTTCCTCATTCCACCACTAGGTCTCCTTGTCCTCCTTCCTCTGTCAAGATGTCACACCAAGCACCTTTCTAGCAGTCTCCCTTACTAGTTCTGCTGTAGTTACCCAGCTATTCGGTAACTCTCCACTGCCTCCCAGTTCCTGTCTTAACTCTTCCCTAAACTCCACTTCACAATCACCCTTTTTTAACTTCCACCATTTAATCCTTGGCACTGCTTTCACACTCCTCCTCCTCTTCTTGATCACCAACGTCATCCTACAGACCGCCATTCTATGCTGCTTAACTACACTTTCCCCTGCCACCACTTTACAGTCTCCAATCTCCTTCAGACTGGCCCTCCTACATAGGATATAATCCACCTGTGTGCATCTTCCTCCATTCTTGTACATCACCCTATGCTCCTCCCTCTTCTTAAAATACATATTCACCACAGCCATGTCCATCCTTTTCACAAAATCCACAATCATCTGACCTTCTGCATTCCTCTCCTTAACACCATACCTACCCATCACTTCCTCATCCCCTCTGTTCACTTCACCAACATGCCCATTAAAGTCCACTCCAATCACTAGTCTCTCACCCTTGGGTACACTCACCACAACTTCATCCAACTCACTCCAAAATTTCTCTTTCTCATCCATCGCACACCCAACTTGTGGAGCATATGCACTAACAACATTCATCATTACACCATCAATTTCAAGCTTCATAAACATCACTCTGTCAAACACTCTCTTCACGTCTAAAACACTCTTGGCATATTGTTCCTTTAGTATAACCCCTACCCCATTTCTCCTGCCATCCACATCATGATAGAACAATTTGCACCCATTTCCTAAACACCTGGCCTTACTTCCCTTCCATCTGGTCTCTTGCACGCACAATATATCAACCTTCCTTCTCTCCATCATATCAGCTAGCTCTCTTCCTATACCAGTCATACTGCCAACATTCAAAGTTCCTACCCTCACTGCTACACTCCTAACCTTCCTCCTCTCTTCCTGCCTTCGGGCATGCCTTCGCCCTTCTCTTCTCCTTCGGCCAACATTAGCCCAATTTCCACCAGCACCCTGTTGGCTAACAGTACTGGTGGCGGTCATTGTTAACTCGGGCCTCGACCGATCCGGAATGGAAATATGAAATTTTTGCGCCATAAGTGATGTGGCAGAATTTTTACACCTGATGCCCTTCCTGATGCAACCCTCCCCATTTATCCGGGCTTGGGACCGGCACAAAGAAATGCATTGACTTGTGCATCCCCAGTGGCTGGGATTTCCTTACCTTGTTCTGAGTACATAATTCCAGCCTTATATAGTCCATGTTGCTTTCCAGTGATCGAACATTTGCCAGCAGAATGGATGGGAGTGCAGGCCTGTAGGGATTTGCTTTTGGCCTTGCAGTGATTCCAGCCCTAAATTCTCTTTTGGGTATTCTCTCACACCTCTTGTGTTTCCACCATGATCCAGTAATGTTGATTCTGTACATACCAGGCATTTTGTTCTATGTTTGAGTAAGATTCCCAGCTCTAGTAACTCAAGAAGAGCTGTAGGCCTCACAGGCCCTACAGACAGCAGCTCATCAAACCTATTACACAGTGAGCCTGAGGATCGAATAGTGTCTCTACTATAAATTATCTTACTGTTAGCAATCTCCCCTGATTTAGTTTTTTCTCTTAATTTAGACATAGAATAGGACAAACAGTGCAAATTTTCTTGCTGGGCCAAAGTAGCCACTGCCATACAGAGCGACTCCTTTATTTATTTATTTATTTATTTATTATGGTAATTATCATCACCATCATCATCATCATCATAGCACAGAAATGACTCTGGAACAGAACTCTGAAAATAAGAAGTAGCTGGAAACCTACCAACATTCAAATGCTGCTCTAAGATCATGTCTGTCAAATTAATTTTTTTTGCTAGTAATTTTTGGCAGTAAAGAAGAAGCTCTCTTGTCTTGAAATGTATTTTTCTTTGGTTAAATAGATTTGTTTTCATTAAAAAGCATAATTCATTTTTGTGTTATAAGTCATCCTCAGGTTTGTATTTAAAGTGTTTTGTTGAAATCCTCACATGTATCACAGCATATTGTGGTTTTACGTATCATGACACATTTCACCTCCTTGTTACCTACATATTTGGGCATTCCTTTTATAAAACTCTTCATAAATTTTTACTAAGCCACATTGCAGATATATTTGCTGCACCACCGTAGGGATATTGGGAGATGCATCCGTACACCTTCCTGGACATATGCCTACACATACATAGTGGTGCTTCTATTAAAGTCTATGGATGAATTGTCTCAGAGAAACAGAATCTCCCACAAGGAGAATCAAAAACTGAGCTCTCCTCTGAGTCTGAATCAGAAATCTGAGGACAAAACCTTGAATCCTTCTCTTCATCTTCCTGTTTAGATTTAGAACCTTGAGGAAAGGAGGCAACCCTCTTTCTTTTACTGGAAACTCCTCTACAAGAAAGATCAATACCCTGAATCAAATCCTTTGCCAAGCCTAGTAAACTACTCCTATCCAAAGAAATTTGAGGAGGATGAAATACATGCTTTATTTTCTGTTTCTTTTTGACAAGAAAAAATGGGGGCAACACTGTAACTGTAATGGCAACCTGTGCTTTCGCAGTATGGGCACAACATTCTTACACAACAGAGAAACTTTCCTTGTTCCCTCTCCCAGGACTGACAAGAGTGTCTCTCTATTCCCCACTGAGGGGACCCCGACAGCCACAGAGAAAGTGGCTAACCCCCTGTCCATAGTGGCTGCAGGTGCTACACCAGAGGGATCCAGACTAAAAGATGAGTGGTCTGAGGTACAACTAATGGCCACAGCAGAGTCACTTACCTGTGCCTGAGGCAAATTGCTAGCCTGCTGTGGTGGCAAAGCAGGGTTGCCAGACGTCCCTATTTGGGCGGGACTGTCCCGAGATCAGCAGCCTGATCCCGAGTCCCGCCCTGCCGGTTTAAATCCCGGCCAGCCTCCACTTTGTTTGTTTTTTTTTTTTTGATTGTCCCGTATACCTGGCATACGGGCCAATCAAAAATTGCTAAACACGGAGCTTCTTGTGTTCTGCATTTAACACGAGAAGCTCCATGTTTAGCGATTTTTGATTGGCCCATATGCCGGTATACGGGCCAATCAAAAATCGCTAAACACGGAGCTACTTGTGTTGAATGTGGAACTGCAATGCATTAAACACGAGAAGCTCTGTGTTTAGTTCAGAGCTACTGAGTGAGCTCAGTTCTTTAATGTGGAACTCTGTTCCGCATTAAAGACCTTTTTTTTTGGTCTTCAGTTGCTGAAGACCTTTTTTTTTTTTTTTGGTCTTCACTTGCCGTGAGAGACCTTCTTTTTTTTTTTTGTCCCTACCTGGGGGGCTGGAAATCTGGCAACCCTGTGGCAAAGGCTGTTTGCTCAACTTTTTCTTTTTGTGGCTGGAAGAAGGACTGACCATGGGAGTGACAATCTGTTCCATGGTCAAACCAAACAAGCAACAAAAATCAATAAAATTACCAGACCACAAAAATGACTTGTTTATGAAAAAAAAAGTAAAAAGCACTTTCAAACACTACGGCAGCCCTACAGTGGAAAAATAAACATCATTTCTCCACTGACAATATTTTATCAGTTAGTTAACATTACTTTAAAACTGACAAAAAAAAACAAGTGCTCCATTTAAAAGTATATTACAGTCTCAAGACAATCCATTAAAACACAACACTTCTAGCTTTAAAATAGCTTTCCTGAAGAGGAAAGTAATAAAACATCAGTAAAAAATAAGAAAATGGAAGCTTTTTCCGCCCAGCTAAGGAAAGCACAAGCCAACCACCGATTCTCAAAAGCCTCAGAGGAGCAGTAAAGCACTGAAGGGCTTCATGCCCAGACTTGTCTTTTAGTCAACCTACCTCAAGCTGCTTGATAGCTTGCGTGCGTGGAAGGTGCTCTGAAGCTTTGGAAGCTGGCCAGCTATTACATCCTTGGCAGGATATAACACATGTAGCTAAGGCTACTGCAACATTGATCAATATGAAGAACATCTAATCACTATACTGTTACTGACTGTGCATTAGACACAATTTTCAAAGCCTGTCAAAACACTTAGCACAATAGCTGTTGCTAGAAAAAATCATAACCATGAGCCTTGGAAAATTATCTATTAGCAGTATGAAACACAATGCACAACAATGGCTATTTTTTTTTCAGTTTATTGCCAGAAATGTCAAAGCATTTCAAAGGAAATAATTCTGACTAGTATTCTATAGCAGAACAAGAAGTTTGGAATTCTTTCATGAGCAACGTATGTCATGTACATCAAATGATCTGCATGCATTTAAACTTCAAAATGTCAAAGTTTTTAAAAGGTACTCACTACTCCTTACTTATAAATATTAAAAAAAAGATTTTGAAGAGCAGTAAGTAATGATGCATTGCTATCAGATTAACAATGTTTTATATTATGGGTCAAAGCATACCCACACAGTTGTGTTACATGTATGCAACCACTCACAGCTCAGAGGCCACATGTCATTATACATTATCACTAATGGAAAATGCTTATCTGGATGGGGTGTCATCAGATGGTTATCAATACAAAACTAGTGACAGTAAAAGCAGGATACTGAATCATCATTAGTATGTCCTTGTAGGGCAGACAATAAACCGCTAGGATTATGTGAAATGGCATAATAAGCGTACTTGTAAGATTTCTTTAATGTGGCACACTTATGCTTGTGAAAATTAATGAAAGTAGCTCAACAATTGTAATTATCTCTAATAACATCAATGGCACCATGAAAAGAAACACCAGCAGATTGATATTCATGGCATAAAAGTTAGTTGGCCCTTTTATCATCATTATCAGAATTTTCAGGGGTATGAAATTGATTGAAATAAGAAGCACCCTGACTCATATCTGAAGCCATATAGGTGAAAGAAGCACAAACTACAAATGGTTAAACTTTCTAAGGTGATATAAGAATGATATTAGGCCTTGATAAATGTGCAAAACCAGCATTTAAAAGAGGAAAGCTACAGCACCAAGAAAATATTAACCTGGAACAGAAATATGATATAAAGGAACTTGAGCAGGAGGGAGTGTATAAATAAAGCATTAACAAATATAAAAAAAAAAAGCTCAGTAATGAACACTTCAGAAGATGAAAACTCTTATTGAAAATTGTCTTGACATCTAAGAATATAGTCCAAGCTACAAAACAATTTGATCTTCCTGTTTTGTCTTAAAGTTCTGGGTGGTTCACTGACCCCAAAAATTATTGGATCGATTGGACACAAAAACAAGAAAAATTCTTTATTCTTCCCAAATTATATATATATAAATCAGTATATACCAAGATTATATATCCCTCACACTGAAGGAAGTATGGGCCTCTTTGAAATGGATTACATGTATAGATCTGCAATCACAGGACTACATACGTATCTAATGAACTCATCAGATCCGAACATAGTGAAAGTTTTAAAACATGAGGAGTAGAAGTCTTAAGATGGCATCCTTACTTAGTTTAGCCGAAGCATTTTCATGTCAAGCAGGAATGGAAATCAAACCAGAAGTAGGCAAAAATCAGACAGCAACTGAATGTGCCAAAAAACAAAAGGAAGAATACAGGAAAAAGGATCTGATGGGAGGGAAAGAAATGTGTAAAAACTATAAGTATAGTGGTAAGTACAGATATCTCCTGGAACGACCACATGTTGATCAAAGATTGATTCAGGAATGGATAAGGAGTGGTGAATTGAAGCCAAAAGATGAAAGGTTAATAATGGAGGTCAGGATAGTGGACTACATGCACAATGGTTTAAAATAGACAAATGCAGGTTCTGTAAAACATCTTGTTGCTGGGTGTGATACAGTCATGGAAGAGGGCCTATTATACTGAAAGGCACAATAATACGGCAAGACTGTTTCATCGGGGATTGTGCAAACACTAAATAGAAACAGCTGAGAAGCATTCAAAACATGAACCACAAAACGTTATAGAGAATGATGAAGTGCATTATCACATGAGATCACCAGTTCCCAACGGTTCAGAACCACAAAACGTTATAGAGAACGATGAAGTGCATTATCACATGACATCACCAGTTCCCAACGGTTCAGAACCACAAAACGTTATAGAGAACGATGAAGTGCATTATCACATGACATCACCAGTTCCCAACGGTTCAGAACCACAAAACGTTATAGAGAACGATGAAGTGCATTATCACATGACATCACCAGTTCCCAACGGTTCAGAAAATCAATGTGAGAAAACCATCTGTAGTGGTCCATTCCATTAACACAAGACAAAACTAGCACTGGTCATTGAATTTGCTACATCTAGTGATAATGGTGTTTTACATACAGAGAGATGCAAAGTCCTAAAATATCAGGATTTGCAGGCAGAAATGAGCAATGTAGAAGAAAAACATGCCGATAGTTCCAGCAGTAGTAGTAGCAATGGGTCTAATAAAAAAGAATTTACAGTTGTACTTACATATGCTAGCAATACATGTAACCCTATATGAACTACAGAAGGAGGCAGTTCGGGGAACATTGCAGATTCTGAAAAGAGCACTCTTGGCTAACATAAAAGACGTAGACAATACTAATTTCTTGACCTTTAATCATAACCTCACTTAAGAATGCAGTCCATTCCTGTCATGGTATTAGAAACCCAAAAGACTTGCAGAAATTAAAGCAAGAAATAGCAAAACACTTTCAAGACTCTCTCCCTTAGTAACAAAATTTGTATCTATAGAAAAGGACCCATATAAAGATGAAGAAAAAATATACTAGTCTCTTGATACAGAACATTTAAATTCTTTCTACAAAAAGCAGCTAACTAAATGTACCAGAAAATGCACAAGGAGGTTGCTTGATAAATTAAGATGCCAGAGAAGTCTCCGTGTGCTGATCAAAAAAAACAATCTGTGAGTCACTTAAGAGATGAGATACAGGCTTAGAAGTCATGGCCCCAGAATCAAAATAAGGCAACTTCTCATTCTGGCATTATACTAGACTAGCTCCTGATATTGGGACATGTGGGGACAAAATGTCCAGAAGCCATTTTTATTGGAATGGAACAAATCAGTGACATCTCATTAAAAACACAGTGACAGAAAGAGAAGAGAAAGGAAGTGTGTGTTGGGGAGGGGTCAGAGAAGTCACAGAGAATAGAACCTAAATACCTGTCAAATGGTGGGAGGAGCTATAGACTACTTTTTCAGTTTAAAGGGAAAAGAACACTCTGCAAGGTTTTCAAGAGAAAATTCAGTGGAGTAGCCTCTTCCATAGAATAGGCTGCTTTGTGGGAAAATGTTCCTCATCTCCCATCCTGTTTTTGCTGTGCTGTTAAATTCAGTGGCTCTCTAATTGTTCACCCTTTATGTTAATTTGACCACATAGTTCCCTCCTATTCACCTTTCATTGGCTCTTGTTATTAAGCATGAAGGTATCAGTTTTGTGGAGACACTCCCTGAAACTAATTAAATTAATTTCCTTTCCCTTTGTATTCAATAGGCCCAGAATACTGAGTAGCCACAGTTAACTTCAGATGTAAACAGACAAAATCTCACTCAAAATCTGTCCGTCTTATTGTTGTAGCTAAACTTGTAATACATTGTGTGTCCTCATCACTGCTTAGCTGTTAATTGTACAAGCAATAGTTCCAAAAAATACTACTTGTCATCATGGATTCTCAGGCCCGTTTAGGCTCATCTGTAGCCATTACACTAACACTTGATTTTCAGAGGCAGTGTAACAACTGCCTCATGTTTACTGGCATCCTACTTATTCTATAACATACAGGTTTCACCTGTAAGGAATGCACATATCTTCATTGGAGGATAGTGTTTTCAGACAGCACCAAAACATTACTCCTATGTGTGCTGCTGAGGTAGCAAAGAAATCACTGCCTAGGCCTATCATTTAGGACCACACATGTGTAGCCTAAATCAAATTTTGTTCATCAGCTCCCTCTTGAGATTATAACAGAAAGTAAAACAACACATACAAGTAAAAGAATGAACATAACTAACATATACAATCATACTCTCAGTACCTGTACAAAAGAGCAGAAAAATTCCAATACTTGAATACAGAATAAGTATACCCTCCCCTAACTTATAATAACTGCCCCATTTAAATAAAAGACACATTAGAGATTGCACATTGCATAAGTTGTCTGTCTAATATTGCACTTGATAGTGGTAATATAAATAAATATTGCACTTACTTGGAATTTGTGTGGTGCATATTATACAACAGACTATAGATATTTGTGAAAAAAAGAAAGAACTGACTTAGTTAATGTCCAGGTCCTTAGTTAATTAAGGCCCTATAAGCCTGCAGCACATCCCAGAAATATCTCAGCCATTGGTGACTCCATTGTAAGATTCAGACACAACACTTACCAAGCTGACAAAGGATAAGGTGACAGAATATAGTATAGAATAGGGGAAAACTGTTTTTGTTTTTCTTTTTTTGCAATGTTAACTGCTATACTACCATTAAGCATGGCCAGAGCAGTAAACAATGATGAGATATAGGTGTATATATGAAGAATTCAGTCAAAGATACATAATAAGCAGATCTCGTAGGGAAGGCTAGTTGAGGCAGGTGGTTATTAGTGAGAAGAAACAGCAGTTAGTCAGGGATAGTACAGGAACATAGTCAGTGTGTCATGAGATGAAGCTTGAGCTTCTTTTTGAAACGTGTATGAGAGCAGAGAGTTGTGAGTTCAGTGGGTAGTAGATTCCATAGCTTACTAATGGTATTACAGAAGAGGGAGTCACTTGCTAAATTGTTGGATTTGCAGGTGTTAAACAGAAGTTTATTAGAAGAGCGTACGTTTTTAGGATTGTGGTAGAGGGTAAGTAGGCTTGAAAGAACAGGAATATTGGAGGGATGATACAGGGTTTTGTGGGCAATAGTAAGCTGTGAAAAGTGCAGATGGTGTAGAAACCCTAACCGATCAAGTTGTTTAAGATTTAGACAGTGATGGGTACGGAAAGGAGTGGCAGCAGCAGCAAATCTGGCAATATTATTATAGGATACAGTCAACTTGTTAATGTTGGCTTTAGAAAGGTTTGTATAAATGGGTGAGGCATAGAGTAGTGTAGAGATGAGATGAGTTCTGGCTATAGCAGTCCTGGCTGCTGGAGTAAGAAAGGGTTTGATTCTATAGAGGGATCCAAGTTTCTTGTTGACTGTTTTTATTGTACTGTTAATATGTGTGTCAAAGTTGAGGTTGTTGTCTATAGATATTCCTAGGAGTTTGGTAGTTAGGTCTGGAGAGATAATAGTACCATTGTTAGATGTAAGTGTAAAATGTGTAGGGGTGGACTTGCGGGTTGGGGAGAAGAGTAGCAGTTTAGTTTTCTTTGGATTTAGTAGGAGGCAGCGGTTTGTAAACCATTGTTCAACAGTATTAAATGCATTCTGGGTGATGGTCTGCAGTTCAATTTGAGAAGTAACTGAGCAGATAATAGTGGAGTCATCTGCATTCTGAATGCAGGTAGAATGTGGAATTGCTGACTGAAGATCATTAATATAGATGGAAAATAGGAGCGACCCTAATATGGAGCCTTGAGGGACACCAAGGGAGATGGGAAGGAGATTCAAAAGATTATTGTGTCAGAGAACCGCTTGTTTTCTGTTATCAAGGTAAGATTTGAACCAGTTGATGGCTAATGGGTCTAGTGATAGAGATTTCATAATATGCAAGAGCAGCTGGTGATGAACCATGTCGAAAGCTTTGGATACATCAAAGAATACTGCAGAGGAAAGAAAGCTGTTGTTACGATTATTGTTAATGCAATCTGTAAATGATAGCAGGGCAGTGGTGGTACTGTGGTGAGGTCTGAAACCATGCTAACAGTTTGCCAGTAGCTTATTTTGGAGAAGGTGGTTTAGAAGTTGCTTCTGGATACATTTTTCCATAATTTTTGCCAGAGGAGATAGCAAGGCTATAGGACGAAAGTTAGAGAATTCATTAGAGTTCCCACCTTTGTGTAGAGGAATAATGTAAGAAATTTTCCAGATGGATGGGATATTTCCTTCACTAATGGTTCTATTGATAAGGATAGATATAGTGTAGGCAATGGATTTGGCTCCAATTTGGAGGTATTCTCCTGGGAGTTGGTCAGCAGAAGGGGTGGAAGGTTTAAGTTTTTGTAGAAGAGAGCATATACTAGAAGTAGACACTGGTTGCATTTGAAAGGATGGAGGAGGATTTAAAGATTAATTAGGCAGATTTGTGGTGTCAGGTGAAAGATGGCTAGCAAGAGATTGGATGGCATTGGTAAAGAAGGAATTAAAGGAGTTGGCAGTGTGAATGGGATTATCTGGGTTGGAGCCTAGAGGGTTAGGGGTGGTTGATTGTCCTGGGTGAAGAAGCTAGGTTTATTTTGATAGGTTTGCTGTAGTTGGAGGTAAAAGTTCTTTTTATCTAGCACTATGACATTTTTAGTAATATTTCTTAGTTGTTTGAAAATTAAGTGATCTAATAGATTTTTAGTAGTACGCCATTTGACCCAGGCTTTGTTTCTCAGATGGATTTTATGCCTTGTAGTATTTGAGAGCCAGGGTGCTGGTTTAGCTTTGCATCTAATAGAGCGTAATGGTGCATGGTGGTTCAGGATGGTTAAAAATGTGGTATTAAAATAGGCTACAGCTTCATCAAGTGGAAGATATTTTAGTGGTGACCAATTACATTGTTTAAGTTCTGTCAGGAATAGATCATGGTTAAATTGTTTTTTGCAGCGAACAGTTCTGGCAGTGCTGGGAAGAGTGAGGTTGGTTTTAGATCTAATAAAGTAGGTTAGGGAGTGGTCACTTAGATCATCTGGGAGGGTCCCTACTTTGTAGGTTTGTAGAGGATTATTAGTAAGTATTCAGTCCAAGCTAGTTTCTTTGTTGTTGGGTTTGTGAGTTCTGGTAGAGGAGTTAATGGTTTGTGTAAAGCCATATAAGTTAATATGGGTGGAAGGGTGTATACTATTACAAGACTGCCAATCAATATTGACGTCTCCTAAAATTATAGCTTCTTGTGGGAGGTTGATAGTAAGATAATTCAGGATATTTTCAAGGGTATTAATATTGTTTCCTGGTGGAAGGTATAAACAGATGACATTAATAGCTTTACTAGGGTTGACCTGAAGTTTAGTGATGAGTATTTCGGCTTTATTGTCTAAAGGTGGGTTAAGGTCAATGGTGCTGATTTGTAGTTTGGTTTTGTAGAGGATTGCGACCCCTCCTCCCTTTTTGGTAGTACGGCCTTTTCTGATGATATTATAACCTGGAGGGGTTACTTCATTATCTCTGACTGTTGGTTTAAGCCAAGTTTCAGATAGGCATAGGATATCAAATTGGTGGACATCTAGGAGGGCATGTAGGTGTGGGATTTTATTATTAATGCTGCATATATTAAGATGTGCTATATGGAGTGAGTTAGCTGCCTTGGAAGGGGTTATGGAGCTACTGGTAATTAGAGTACATTTATCAGTGGTAGAGGTATGGTTAGGACCAGGGTTTGGGTGTATGTCTCCATCTAGTAGGGAGTGAAGGTATGTGATGTGTTTATGGTAAAGTAACTTGTAAGAATAGTTAGGTAGTTTTTTATTATTGGGATAGGTATATTTAATGGGTGCTAGTCTGTGATATTTGGGAAGTATGTAGTTGGGTGTGGATGTAATGTTTAGGGAGTCTGGAGTAGTGGCTAGTGGTAATGTAGAAGTATGTTTAGAGGGAAAGGGGGTGGAGGAGTGAAGTGGTTGTTCATAAGAGGTTAAGAGATAGGTAGTAAAAAGAGAAGGAAGTAGTGTGATTAAGAGAAGTGGTTGAATTAGGAGTTGGGTGGGAGATGTTGCCATTGTGGAGTTAATAGATGGGAGTCGAATGAGTGGTGTGGTAGGTAAGTCAGGTAGGTAAGTCAGTGTAGTGGTGTCTATGGAGGTTGGAGTGAACAACAGAGTTAGTTGGAGGTGGGCGTGACTAATAATATGGTGTTGTGTGAGGTGTGGTGTGATAATGATGTGAGCAGTGGTATTGGTGCAGTGTTAGAGGGGGTGTGGTATAGGAGGAATAAGTGTAGGAGCAGTGGAGGCGTGTGGGAATTGGGGGCAGGGTAGGGGAGCGGAGTGAGCCTGCAGGGCAAACGGAGTGGGATGAGACAAGGAGTCCTGTATCAAGAAAGACAATCAGTGAAATAGAGAGGCAACAGGTGAGTATAAAGGCGGAAAGTATAGCAGGGAGGAAGAGGCTTGGCAGTGGGAGATTTAGGATGCTTAGAGGGGTGAGTAGAGATAAGAGACACTTTAGGGCACAGTAGGATAGGAAGAGACAGAGTTTAGCTAGTGCTAGGAATTTAGTAAGGGTAGCCTAGTACGAGAAAAGCTTTAGTAAAGAACAGAAGGTATAGCTAGTAAGATGTAAAAGAAAAGTGTAAAGATATATGATAGACAGCGAGTAAAGAGGTGCCACCTAGTGGGTAGTCACCGTAATTACAGAATATGCCGCTCCTGAGGTAATGCCAGGCTGAGGGAGATGAGGAGATGTAGGAGAGGATGCAGTATAGATATGAGCAATTCAGGAGAAAGTATTGGGAAGTAGAGTGTGAGATAGGCTGGAAGTGGAGATATAACAGACTGCTATGTATGGGGGGGGGGTTAGCTGCTGCCTTACCTGACTCAGGAAACTTGCCTACCCTGGCAGTGTAGTAATGTCTTATTATGGATGCAGTCTTTCAACTGACTATAGCAAACATACTTTCTCTTTCAGTGTTCCTGTGACGTTTTCCAGGGAGCTGATAGGTAAACTTCTTTACACTGAGAGTGTTTCCTTGGGAGTCAAGCCGGGCAGATTCAGGCAGTCCGGCTAAGGGATGTGCAGGAACACAGAGCTGGTGTATAGAGAGAGAGAGAGAGAGAGAGAAACAGGTAGTGAGGGAAACAATACAATAGTTAGACTACACAGGCAAAACCTTATATATACATTATAATATATCCAATCTCAGCAGGAAAAACAATAGTGTACGTATATGACAAACAAATAATGATAGCACATCTGCACAGAAGGCAGATACTATTAAAGGATAGCGCAAATTGTTAGGTCTCCTGTGCTAGACAGGAAAGTGTGAACTATGGGCTGGCTGCCCAAAAAACACATTACAAGCCAACTATTCCTGTGATCCCTACTACTTGGGCATTCCTGCCCTGGAAATAGCTTCAACAGGATCCTTGCAACCTCTCCATTCTAAAAGAAAGGTACCAAAGAGAGCAATTAAACCATTAGAACCTCAGCCTCCCTCCAGTTTTGTAAAGTGTATGTATCTGACTTGTAACTGTTTTATCCTAAATTAACTAGTAGCAGTACTTCCCCAGTACAGGGCTCAGCTACGTGTTCTCTAGCAGCCTGTTCCAGCTATAATCCTCTTCTCCCCGTTGTCCTCCTCATTCCTGGCCATTCTTCTCCTTACTCTCCGGCTCCACCATAGTGCCATTGTAAGGTTTGGCCACTAGGTGGCAGTGTTATCCCTTCTTTTTCATTTTATCTACTCAAGCCCAGCTCCTTATTCTCCACCTGTATATTTTGCACACTTAGCCCTACTAAAGTTAGGAGCACTACTTAAGTATGTTTCTGCTAAATACTCCTCTTGTTCCACACCTGTGTAGCCTCAGGCTATTGACACAACATACAACTACTCAGCAGTGGACATCCAGTAAGTTCAGTATCCCACAGTTATCCCTTCTATGGCTCACAATATATCAGACTCAATCGCAGAACATTAACCAATCTTTCTCTAGCTACTTTTCCTTTTTCTGCTCCATATCTGATGCCTTTTCACTAGCTCTGAACCTTCACATTGACTGATTGTTTTATTTTTCTTACCTTGCCAGCCATTTCTCAGCCTGGCTCTTCCCGCTCCATTCATCCTTCAGGCTCACTCCGTTACCCTACCTTACCCCCATTCCCATACACCCCTAGTGCTGTTAAACTTGTACCTGCTAAACCCCTCCCACCCTGACCAACACACACAATCAACCAATCAGGTCACACCAATAATCTCCATCTTAGTTATAATACGACACACCCTTATCACCAACTCCTTTAACTACTCCTCAGCCATTTAACTCTATAGCTCCCACTCTCACTCACCCCTCCTCTTCTACCTCAACAGTGACATAAAAAGGGAAGAAACAAATTTAACAAAATGTCTTCCCCGCACCAAAAGGTAGCTCTCTACATATTGACTATTTTTGTCCTTCTCATGTTCTCCATCCTCACATCCTATCACACACATCTTCATCTCCCCAATCCAACTCAAGGTCAAACTGATACCATAACCAATGTACTAAAATTAAAACAGTTTCCCATATATCCAGGTGACCTTGCCCCAACCCATCAAAATTCCTGTATAAATAATAGACCAGCAAACAAACTTAACCCCTACTCTTCCCAAAAACAAAATAAGATAGTACAAAAACTACTTAAACTCTACCTATAACTAATCCAAAATCTCACTTGCTGTGGAGGCATACACCCTAACCCAAGACCCATTTCTTCACCCCATCCAAACCTAAACCAACCAAACCCTCTTTATAGCAGGCCAATCTCATCTCTTCTTCTCTTAAACATCAACTTAAGAAGCATAATTAATAAAGTTCAAGACCTCCATGCCTTATTAGCATTATATAAACCAGATTTAGCCATACTAATTGAAACTTGGCTCAGACCAGAACATCATGAGAGATTACACCCCCTGGCTATAATATTATACATAAGGATAGGACAGGGAAAAAAGGTGGAGATGTCATCATAATGTATCAAAATCATCTCATATTGGAACAACTTAGCTACAACCCCCAAGACGTCAATGATATTGAACTCATTCTTGCTAAATTAAAACTAAACTCTAATAAACATGTAGTTATAGCAGGTGCTTACATCCCACCAGGTAACAACATTGTCACTATAGAGAACCTTTTATACTGGATGTCTATCTCCCATCCACAAGAGACCATACTCTTTGGAGATTTTAACATAGACTGGTCTGACTGTACCAAATACAATCCCTCTACCCATATCAACCTCCATGGCTGTACCCAAATCATAGACAGCCCCACATGAATCAATAAGAAATCCAAGCGTCACTCCATCCTAGATTGGATACTTCTGTCTGGCACCACCATAGCACATCAATCAGGCTGCCTAACAGACAGCTTGAGCGATCACCAACCAACTTACCTTATTAGGAATAAATCCCACCTTAGTAACCAATCCACTCTTAGAATAGTTCACAACAAAAAAAAAACCTGAAAGCCAGGGACCTAAACAATGACCTAAAATACTGTAACTGGTCTCCCCTAAAACACCTACCCCTAGATGAGGCAGTAGATTACTTCAACTCAACCTTTCTCAAAATTCTAAACCATCATGCACCAGCCTGACCCATCAGAGTTAAGACAAACTATGCCCCTGGGTTAACAAAAGAAACAAAATCCATGAGGGACAGAGAAAGAGCTTGGGCTCAACATCATAAGCTTAGAACCACAACCTCAAAACAAAACTACTCAGCACACCGGAACAAGGCCAAACAACTTATAAAATGTCTAAAAAAAAAATTGGCAAAACACTCAGACCATCAAACCAATAAACTCATGAAAAACTAAATGGTCTGGGTACACTGGAACAGGCTGTAAACTATTTAAAAGTGCTTGTACTTTGTTTTGTTTTAAAAATGAAATAGTTTACAGCCTGTTCCAGTGTGCCCAGACCATTTACTTTTTTCTGAACTTATAAAACTTGATAAGGCCAAATACTACACAACCTTACAATAAAAACATGCTAACAACCCTCAGAAATTCTGGGCCTCAATAAATAAATTACTGCACCCAGGCAGAACTTCTGCTCCCACACCCATAGTACCATCCAGCAGTGAAGACATCTCACCCAATTCAACAAATTATTTACTGAAACAGTCCTTACTCTTTCCAACACTCTAAATAGCACCACCAGCCCCTCATCTTCTCCAACATCTACAAATCCTACTACACAACAAACTTCCTCTACCTTCTCTTTGTCTCCAGCACCAACAACACTTATTACTAAACTCCTCAAAAATTAAAACCTACCACGTTATCTGCTGACAAACTTCCCGCTGAGTTCCTTCAGCTATCAGCAGAAATGGTATCCATCCTCATAAATAGATCAATATCTGAATGCAAAGTACCTAACCTGTGGAAAATATCCCACATTATTCCACTCCACAAAGGCGGAAGCTCTCTTGAGCTGACCAACTACCGCCCAATCGTAATTTTATCGCCTTTATCAAAAATACTAGAAAAGGTAGTACATACACAACTAATGTAATACCTCCTAAAAATAACCTTATATCAACTTTTCAACACGGCTTTCGGCCCTCCCATAGTACCACAACCGCACTACTGTCATATACCAACAATGGACTTTTTGTATCATCTGTATTCTTAGACTTATCAAAAGCCTTTGATATGGTTAACCACAGCATGCTTCTAAAAACTCTATCCACCCTAAACATAAACTCCCACACCATATCGTGGTTCAACAGTTATTTAACTGGCCGTCAACAAGCAGTGCTCTGGTAAGACCAACTATCCTCCCTCCTACCTGTAACTATAGGAGTCCCTCAAGGCTCCATACTTGGTCCTTTACTATTCTCCTTATTTACAAATCAGATAGTTGCATCCTCTCCCTCTGCATCTATAGTGCAATATGCAGATGACACTACTATCATATGCGCCTCCCCTACCTTAAGGGAACTTCAAACAATAACACAGAATAACTTTACTCTGGCTGAAGCATGGTTTTCTAGCAAAGAACTTCTACTCAACCCCAAAAAAACAAAACTAATTTTCTTCAGTCCTGGCAGATCTCCTGTACTAAATAATGACTTCACAATTAACTCCAAGGACAATACCACCATCACCCCAATAACACACACTAAACTCCTAGGAGTAGTAATTGACAACAATCTCACATCTGACATACACATAGCCCAAATAATCAAAAAGGTAAACAAAATGCTTGGTCTCTTGTATAGGAACAGGCAATTCATGACCAGCTCTACCAAATCCACCATTGCAAGAACTCACCTATTACCCACCCTATTTTATGCCTACCCAATACTGACTAATCTTCACTGTAGCGAACAAAACAAAATGGCATCTTGCTATAATAAGATTGCCAAGTTTGCTACAGGTGCCTCTAATAGATCCCATCACTGTCTCTCCCTCAAACAGCTCAACTGGATTGAGTTACCCCAACTACTACTTACGACTCAACTCTTCACAGCCCACAAACTGCACTACCTCCCTGACAAAACTCCAGCACTACGGGAACTAATACAGCCCTACACTACCACTCGAACCTTAAAATCAACAGACCAAAATCTCATAAATGTCATCAAACACAAGAATGAAGCAGGTAAAACACTCTTTGGCTGTACAATACCAAAAATCTGGAACTCACTCCCAAAGCACATAACTTCTACCAGCTCTGCTTCACTATTTAAGAAACTACTGAAAACCCACTATATTACCAATTGGCTGTGCCCATGCGACTCCGCAGGCTAATCCACTTACATTGAAGGGTTGCAAGGATTCTGCCAAACATCACTTCGTTACCTACTACTACCCTCTGGATACTTTTATTCCTGCCAAATTTTTCTAAAATAATTATTCTTGACAAACAATGTTTTACTCTGTTGCTATTGATATATACGTCTAAGAAGAAATGTTAAATATGGCCCTATATGTACAATTGTATGCCTTATGACTACAGTTTTGTAAAAAAAAAGATAAAAAAAATATATAGTACTTTTAGAATTGTTGTAATTGTTGTATGTGGAGCTTTTCTCCTCGGGCCCCTGCTGAAAATGGACTTGTGTCCAGCCGGACTTTCCCGGTCATCAAATGTAAAATAAAATAAAATAATAAAATAAATAAATAAACTGGCTGAAGTCCTAGCTACTCTCAATAAAATTAATTGTCACATTACAGCTAATTGTAGATCCCCATCTATGACCCTTTCAGTGCATGCAGAATAACTTAACCAGTAGAAAACTTAACAATTAAACTGAATACCTTTCTTATGGGTGACCTTAACTAACTGCTCATAAACTGGAAAACATATATTATCAACAAGAAATATGCCCAGAGGTTCCTGAACTTTGTAAATGCCAATAAACTTGACCAAAAGTTTACATTTAAGTCAGTTACAATAATCCATGTAAATTTCTTTTCCTTCCAGCAGGGCACGCTGTTGATACATTTTAATACAATCAAACCTCACAAATACATTTTCAGCACAAGCATCTGTACAAATCAGTTTGATATACAAATGGCATATAATTATTTACAAAATTCCAGCTAGCTCTGCTGACATAAGTTATACATTCCCTGCCCCACTTCTCTCGGCAAGGCTGGCAGTACCTCCTATCATCTGTGCATTGATCTATAGTGGTACCTCCTTCTCTGACCCTCAGGATATTACAAATATCCTTGTGGAGAAATTGTCACCCATCTTCTGTCCACACAGCCTTTCCTCTGTTCACTTTGTTTTCCCTCACAGCCCCCTACTGAGATCAGTTTGGACAAAGTCATTGTTGCGCTTTCTAAAATTAAAAATGCTACTTCCATGGGTCCTGTCAATAGCTCCGGATGCCTTCTGAGAATCTAAAGTCCCATCCTCATCTCTTCAGTCTGAGTCTTTCCACTGGTTATGTCCAGAGGAGAATGGCAGTTATGGTGCACTTACTTAAAGGTGGTCCCTCTACTGAGCCTGGAACCCAGATCTATTAGTCTCATTAGTATTCTTTGTAAGGCTTTGGGACATATTATATCTGGACTAATAAACAGTGATAGAGGTGACCTTATATCCCTGGATTCATAACAGTTCAGTTTTGTAAATGGCAGATCATGTCCATTCAAACTGATTGAGTTCTTTGAAAGGATTACTGAGGCCATGGATAAGGACCATATAGTCCACACTGCTTATCTGGACCTTGCCAAGGTCTATGGCACAGTCCTCCATACTGGCATCCTTGACAAACTCTCCCAACTCAGCATTAACCCATAAATAGTTTATTGGACAGGTAACTGGGTGTTTGCAAGAACCCATGCCATTAGTGTTGGGGGTATTTTCACTCAACGTGTTTACAGAGGTATGGGTGACTTGATTGAAATCCTGATGGCATGTGTGTTTGCTGGGAAGATTTGTCATTCTAATTTTTTTACATTAGTGTGTCCTAAAGTAAATAATTGTTGAGATGATTCCCCACATCAAGCAAGGGGCAGCCATCCCATCCTGCACCTTCTGCTGTACATAATTGTAAGTGACTTGCAGTCCAGAAGCCTCCAACATTATGCTGTCTGTCTTTTTAATCTCTCATCTCCTAAAGCACCCAAAAGGGATGATAATAATAATTCCCTGAATGAATTATCCTTTAAGTTGATAGGAATCATCCTGCATCCTTGCAGCCTTGTCTCTGCCCATGTCACACAGGGGGTGCCACTTGCTATTGCTCATTCTGGTGTGTCCTAAAGTTTACAATTGCCAAATGTCACTAGTGTTGCCCCACAGGGCTCTGAACTGGGCTTTGTTGAAGTGTATTAACCCCCCCCCCTAGCTGTTTCACACAGGAATGGACATGGTATGGGGCATGATTAACACTTCATGCAGATTTGCTGATGACATCATGCATACATTGCTTCATGATTAGCATATTTCAGGGGTAAATGAAAAGGTAGTCAGTATTTCACAAATAACTTTTGTATTCTCAGTAAGTAGACAAACAATAAAAGTCAATTCAATAAAAGTAAAATGCTGTATTCCGGGTGCGGCGGGTGGCCAAACAACAGCAATCAGTAAAGCTAACAAAAGAATTAGTGATCTCACTATGAAGCAAATAAAAGACCATCTAGGCAATTACTTTAATCATGCCTAATATCCAATAAAAGAAAAATAGTACAGTTACATACACAAAGCTGACCCTGAAAGCCAACAAAAGCCATGGGAACTTAAACAAAATAAGACAATGTGTAACGTTCAAGGGAGCGTGATACTGTACCACTCCTAACAGGGACAAGTTATTCTACCTCTGTGCTCAGTGTATGCCAGGCAACCCTGAATGAAGTTGGTAAACTGGAGAATCAATTAATTTTCAATGGATATAGTGAATGATGAAAACAACGATTGGTATGTACTTGGTAAAGGATACAAGTATAATCTGACGAACAGCTTGTTTTTACCAGGAAGATCGGTATTTAAAAAAAAAGCTGTTAGACAAAGGAACAACTGAAAACACTGGCCATTCTGCTTACCATTACAGGAAAGAATGCGGAATTTGGTTTAAGGAGAAGACAAAAAAGAAAAGCTTCAGACGGTGTACACTGCTTCTAGCAAATCGCATACATCCTTCATGTTTAAGGTGCTTGGGTACTTCTTTCCTACTGTTCCACATATGTCCTTTAATCCTTGCTACCCCTTAATCCTTGCAGGGGATTGCTGCAAAGGTCTTAACCACAAGCTTCTGCTTCTATCTCCTTCTCCCATCACAGTCAAATATTTTTATCAGCAATGTCACTGATTTTGAGGAGTCGCTTTCAAGGATTTAGTCTTTGATTATTTCATTACTTTGTGCTGACACCACGAAACTTCAACAACTTTATAATGAATATTCATGTGGAGCACAAGCTGAAAAAAATATTTATTCGTGACTGCTCAGTGCCGTCACCATGATCCCGGGTGTTAGGCGAGGTTTGGGCAGGGCTTGCTACTGTGCATCCAGAGGGGTAATACACTTCAACAAAACGCTGAATTGGCCTCCCCCCTCCTCTATTGTATATTCTGACATAAAAGCTATCAAAATACACTGGCTAACCAAGTTTGCTGATGATTACAGACTGTGGGTGACTATCAATTCCCTTTCTGATGCTCAAATTCTCCAGCAAGTGCTGGACCAAACAACTGCAAGATGTATTAAGCATGGGTCTATCCTCATCATTAAGAAAGGCAGGGTAGTTTCCTTTGGTAAATCTAGATCATTGCTGTTTAAAAGTAGATACCTTTTTACATAATTTGACACAGTCATTAGGGACATAAGTACATATACTGATAACAGACTCACCTTTGACCACCATGTATCTGTGGTGATTAGAAAATATTTCTACCTTGTACAACTTATCCTTTGTGGTATCTCCTCAACACCCAAAGATGTTATAGTTCTACTTTATTCATCCCTTGTCAGGTCCATCATTAACCATAATGCACCTTCAGCATGTACCTTGTTAAGCACCTAAACCATCTTGACAGACCTCAATGTTTCCTCAATCAAAAAGCTCTCAAGTCTCAGTACCTTTAGCTACTCTGACAGACTAAAGACTCTGTCCCTCTACTCAGTGCTAAACGGGCTCCTGATGGGTGACCTCTGCTTACTTTCCATGCTATGAATGACCCAGCTCTCTTTGAACTCCTACACCTTAACAGAACCAACAGTATAGCAAACACCTACTGTAGAGACCTAAACCTTCTCTACCACATCAACAACAACAGATAGTGTGACAGATACCTGACCTAATGTTTATCCCACTTCTGGAATAGACTGCTTTTATATATCAAGCAGAGTATTTTCTTAGCAAATATTAAAACCAATCTAGATAACTAGCTGAGTGGTCAGAAATTTGACTGAGCTTCTCTATGGTTTCATTGGCCATAAGCTTAGTAAGAACCTACAAACCATTAAATTCAGCAGGTGATTTATAAAGCAGTAATCCATGACTGTGCATGGGTAGATCTACTTTAGTAGATCAAAATGTCATAAAGCCGAAATTTACAAAAACGAGATGAAAACATTGCAAATGAACATCAGAGAAAGTTAACAATGCTGAAACTATTAAAAATTTAATCACCTAATGCATATGTCTGAAAGCACCACGAAGATTAATCCAAACTCAAATAAACAACCTACAAGTTCAAACACATATTTAAAAAATATATGGTATTATCGCAACTGGTAGCGGTTGTTTAACAATCATGAAATATGCTCATTAATGTTGTAGAAATGTTGTTTAATGTGTGTCCTTGTAGCGCAACAGTGTGATTTTTCTGTAGTGATATCAATAAAATGTAAAAAACATACTGTTCGTGTTTCTTTCTGCACTTTACTGACAGCATTTCTGTTATTTCAATTCCGCCTACTGCACGTTTCTTTCTCGTGGCAACAAATGTGAAATTACTGTTATACATTTCCCACCACATACTAAGACAAAACCATCAAATCAGCACTCCACATCATTATAGCAGTAATAAAATCAATGACCGGTATAATACAATCTGTCTTTTTAGGAACATGCCCCCTTCCCAACTTTCTGATTAAAAAACAAACCTGAAATCAGTCATCCAACCGTCATCATTTAAAATCATTAACAATCCAAAGGTTGATTATTTTTAAGATTGATTAAAAGACTGGTTATAAATAAAAAGCTTACCACAACCAGTTTTTCTCTGTCTGTATTTTCCTTCTCTGAATATTCCAACAATACTATAGCAGCCATGAAAACTGAAGCATGCGTCTATAATGCACGCAAAACAGGAAGAGGATTTCTTAAATTGTTCTTGTTCCTGGAACTAATCTAAAGTTTTTTGCCAGTAGTAAGGACTTTCAAAAGCAGCTTGAAATGTTTTCTGCACTCGTTTCTCTGCAGCTATGTGCATTTTGCAACCGCGAAAATCTGGTTGTGATAATATGTAACTACCAAAAATACATACCTTTTTCCACGTTTTTGCAGGAGGTCAAGCACCCTTGTACCCCCACACCCCCTATAAATTATATATGCCAACTCCGAGATCACTTGATCACTAGGGCAAAGCCGAGTGATTAATCAAAGGCAACTAGGTAAATCCTTACCCACAAACAAGAGTGGACTATTGCTTTTAGACAATAACATTATTTAAGAAAGGAATTACTTACCTTTCTTAAATAATACAATTGTATAAGGGGACTTCTGTCTTCTTCCATGTTGTCTTTGTTATACTGGTGTACTGCTCATGCATATGTGATTTACGTTCCAATACTTGCACAATACATCAGTGCAGCAGAAGCAACAGAGAAAATTGAATGTCAGTCGCTGTTGGTTTATAAACTGTTAAAACCAGTTATTTACAGGGATAGTGCAACATTTGAGGAGAATCAGGTATGTTTCTGCTTTAGTTTTGCAGAACATACCTGATTTGTCTCATATTTTGGTGTGTTCTCCAATATATCGTAATAATAAAGTCTAGCTGCTCAATCATACTTCAGCAGTCGGACTTTTTTCTTTTGGTATATGCTCTATTTGCAATGTGTATGCTGGTTGGGCTGTCCAATGAGCATGCTCGTTTTTGAATAGTAATGAACCATTATTTATAAAAGCCTGTATTATGTAGCTGCCAATGAAGACTATTGTGGGGCATATAAAAGGTTTTTTATTTTATTTTATTTTATTTTTATTTATTTATTTTTTACTGCATATCAGCTATCATCCTTCTTTTTAATCACTTATACACTTATGCACTATGAGAAAATGTAAAATGTACCTTGGTGTTTCTGAACTGGAATAAATCATTTTCTTTCTTACAATGTGGCAGAAATTTAAAGAGGGTAGAATGAAAGATAAAGATTTTGTTTCTCTGTATTTCACTTTACTATAAAAAATATTTAGAAAATGAAAGACACAGATGACATTTAACTTATTTTATTTAACATTTGTTGACTAGGAAAGTCCAACTAGGCTCCACAGAGCCTATTTTCAGTGGAGGCCTGGGGAGAAACACTCCAGATGCATGTCTTTAGAATGTGGGAGGAAACCGGAGCACCCGGAGAAAACCCACGCCAACACAGGGACAACATGCACACTCTGCATCAAAGGCATCCCAGCCAAGAATCGAACCAGAGAACCTCTTGCTGTGATGCGACAATGTTAACCGCTGCACCACTGCAACACCCTAACTTTTATTATCTTTCCCCTGACAGAAAAAGACATAAATCATATCTGTCTGATGAAGGAGTAGCCCTTACATAATTATGCTTTTTAGACATTTTGGTAGGAAAAACTATAAAAAATTAAATGGACAGCTAAGGGAAGCCCTGTGGAGGAGATGAATCACAGCAGGCACATCTTGCTGTAATTTATCCCCAAATCACTATGACATATCAGTGTCACCTGGCTAATCCAAAACAAGCATTCTACTAAAAGACTCCCAAGTTTTTTAGACTAAAAATCATGCAGCTCATTATACAAAATAAACATAGACCCACAAACAAACAAATACATAACAGAAATCAAGTACTTACTTTAGTAAACTGACAGAAGTAAAAAATTACTGTCTGAGGATACTCATAGAGGCATCTGTTCACTTCTGAGCACCAACATGAACTGATTAAGAACATCCTTTTGTTCAAATACAAGCGTTCTGAGAACTGGAATGTTCTGAAGCAGACACATTCTGTTAGAGGGCTCACTGGTCTTGTCACGTAGGGCTGCAATAGCAGGTAATTACCTGTGTGCAAAGCATGCAATAGTAAGTGATGTTATTTGTTTGTTTTAATTTCTTTATTTTGGGGAAGTTATTCCTCTTCCTTTCACTTTCTTCATAATGTACTTTCTTACTTCTTTCCTGCAAAAACTCTTAATTTTTGTGCCTCTGTCACCTGTCAGACTCCCTTCATCTTTTGGATTCACAAGCTCCACAATGAACATTTACTTAAGTCTGGTTTCTTTAGGTTAGTGAGAAATGGAGAAACATACAGGAGAGTGGAAATGAGGTGAGTTCTAACAATTGTGGCTTTTGTGTTGTTTGTTAGAAATTGTTTGTTTCTGTATAGGGTTTGTGTTGTTTGTTAGAAATTGTTTGTTTCTGTATAGGGTGCCAAATTTTTTATGAACTTTTTTATTGTCTGAGCTATGTGAATATTGAATTTCAGCTTACTGTCTGTGATCACACCGAGAAGTTTAATATAGATTACTGGAGAAATAATAGTGTTATTGTTGATGAGATATTGAAACAAGGGGGAGGGGTCAGTGGCTCTTTTGGGTTGAAAAACCACAAGCTTAGTTTTATTGGAGTTAAGAATAAGTTGTGCATTAGCTAGCCAGGATTCTACTACTAAGACAGATTTCTGGGTTATACATTGAAGTTGTCGTAGCGTGGGAGCAGCACAAATTAGTCGAACCATCCACATACTGGACAAGGGATGCATGTGGGGTAGTGGTATGAAGATTGTTAGTAAATGGGGTGAAGAGAAGAGGACCAAGGATAGATCCTTGAGGGACTCCAGAAGTGACTAACTGTAGAGGAGAGAGGTTTTGTGCCATTTTACAGCTTGCTGACATCCTGTTAGGTAATCCTGGAACCAAGTGAATGCAGAGTGGCTAAGTTGAAGTTCAGAGAGAACTTGTAAGAGCTTGTTATGAGAAACAGTATCAAAAGTTTTATATAGATCGAGAAAGATAGAAGACACTAGGTTTCCATTATTTCTATGCTGACTAATGATGTTAGTGAAGGACAACAGGGCAGTGGTAGTGCTATATTTTGGCCGGAATCCATGCTGAGTGTCAGATAGAAGGTTCGTTGTTAAGAGATAATTTAGTAATTGAGAATGGATGCATCTCTCTAACATTTTAGATAACGGTGATAAGATGGCTGTAGGGCGGTAGTTGGATAGCTCTGTAGAGTTATCGCCTTTATGCAATGGGATGATGTGCAATATTTTTCAGATGGTTGGCACTTTTTGTTCAGAGATAGAGTGGTTGATAAGGATAGATGCAGGGCAAGAGATGGCTTCAGCTGACATTTTTAGATACTCGGTAGGTAGATGAGCAACTGAATGGGTAGTTGGTTTAGGCTTTTTTATATATTTTTTATAGTTTCTGTAGAGACAAATTGAAAGGAAAAGGTATTGTTATCCTGACTTGTTTTTGTGTGGAGTGGTGGAGAAGAGGACCAGTTGTTATTTACTAGGGGTAGAATAGATACTGTGAAATATTTATTAAATTGCAATGATATACTATTGTTAGTGTTGGTAGTTGAGGGGGAGGGTGAAATTGCTTGTCCTGGCTGTAGGATTGTTTTTATTGCTGACCATAAATTTTGAGGTTGATTTTGATGTTTTGACTGGATATAACCAAAATGATTTATTTTATCTTGTTTACTTTGCCTCTTGGCTTTATGCCTGTCTGTTTGCTGTAGTTTTGTTTGTGTGCCATGATCCCCAAGCTTTATCTCTTGTTTTTAATAGTGCTCTATAATCTTTTTTTTATGTCCTTGCCTCCAAGTACAGTGACAACTAACATCTTACCATTCTACTAAGGCCCCCTCCCCTTACAATCTTCCTTTGTCAACACTTTCAGTATCACCATGTAACTTATATCCTTCCCTGGATATAGTGCATCAAACTTTTAGCTGGCTAAGTTATGGTCAGTTTAATCTGTGATGTATTTCATTTTGTTCCCAGCAGCATATTTTTATTTTGCTAATTTGCAACTACTGGGCACCTTTCATCCTTTTTAATTCTAGTACTTTTTGTTTATGACACACAAGTATTCCATCTTCAGCTGAGTTTACTTGAAGTAAAATTCTTGAATTAGCGCAAACTATTTAGCATAGACCAGTAATGGTGTGTGTTACACAGTTTTCACCCTATTTACCTTTTACTATACTCTACCCCTGCCTCCTGCCTTTCTATCAATATCAACCTGGAAATGATCTGTTCCTAAACATAAATCCATGGTCAGATATATAAAGTAAACATGTCAATAAATAGCTGCTTACAATGGCTCAATAAAAAGTCTTAAGATTTCATCATAAAAAAATGTTAATGTTACTTTACTTGTAAAAAAAATATTTTCTATCTTCTTCTGACATACACAAAAAAATAAACTCATCAAGTAAGTACAATTCAGGATCAAAGATATATTATCTTGAAAATGATCAGCAATCTGCTGACAGACTCCATCACAGTACAGTTTGTGATAGCTGAGATGGCGTGATATAACAAAGGTACCGATTATTATATGAACAGCATGGATCGGCAGTACTGCTGTATCATCAAAGTCACACCCTTATGCCAGCATGCTACATCAAGTATAACACATCAGTGATAAGATAGCAGTGAGGAAAAGGGGGAAGAGGCAGAAATGGGTGCCAGGAAACACCACATGTGTGCAGTGTCTTCATTTTCTGGAAAATTAAACAATAGTAGTACATTAGGTATACATGGTGAAAATCACACTAAAAAGTTGAGAAAGGAATAGTCAGTGTTTTACTCAACTGTCATGTTTAGTCAGAAGGATGTGCTTAATTCAGTGTGATTGCAGAACTATAGTTTAAGAAAGTTCCTTCTTAACTACAAGGTTATGCAATTTCAAGCAGGGCATCTTGCATTTTTTTATTTATATTAATGTCAACCATGTGTACTGCTGACTTTATGTTTTTCATTTATTTCCACCAAGCTGTTTTCTGGTTTCCTGTATTAACCATAAACCAGTACACTGCAGCCAGTTTTCACAGAGATAGGACAACACAGCCCATGGAGTGACACTAACCACAAATGTATGATGTTTCAAGGTTGTAGAGTGCAAAGCAAGCCTTTTGAGCTATGCTGTCTGGATTTTCTATTATGCAGTTTCATTTGGAAAAAAAACATGTAATCATATTATGTAAAGGAAAACAGAATGAATAACAATGTCTGCTGCATAAAACAGACTTGCCAGATCTCTGACAAACACTGGTATGTTACTAGAAAATGAAATTTATTTTTTCTGAGTTCTGCAACTCATATTTGACTGTGAAGTGTAACAAGATGTGGAAGGTTGACTTTGACCCCTTCAGGAACTATGTTCACTGATTTCAGTATATTGCTTAACCTATTTTGGAGAATTACACTTTTCAATTTGAATTTGTTAGATAAGACATAATTCACTGAATTAAGATGAAAAATGAAAAATGAATAGCCACCTATAGGATAAACGCTCCTCTGCCAAACAGTAAAGGAATAAATTCAATGTGTAGCACGGCCATTTGAAAAGGTGGCAACCCTACCTTTTCACTGTTTCTTGAATTATACATGGTATGCATACCTCTCAACCCCTTACCCCAAGAAATCTAGACAAAACCTAAAATAATGGGGGGACAAAGGTAAAAAAATAGGGACAGATTTTAAATATTGTTCTATTGAACGGTATGGCGGTATGACAAATTGTAATTGCAACCTGTGCATTATCCCTGACATTATGAATAGTCTAATTACAAATATGAAGAGGACCATAGAACAGAGTCAAATAGGCCATGGTACCATGTAAGTCAAATGCAGAAAACGTATAAGCCGACCAAAGGCCACTAAAATACTAATGAACTTGGTCAGACAAAGACAGCATCCAACTTTATGTGCAGAGAGTAGTATGGACAAAGTACATGAAACAGCTATGGACAGAATATTGCAAAAGCAGCTGAACACCAGGCACAAGCCCCATCACCAGCATATAGAGAAGAATGTCTGATACAATAATGACACAAACGTTAAGGGAGTTAAAAGACAATAGCAATAACCAGGTACAAATTGCACATATGACACCATTTAATGAAGGCAATGAATATGTCCATTACTTATTGTTATCTGACTGCAGTGAGTGACACTTTGTTATATAAAAGACAGTCTCAAGATTTTTAATTTTTCCGATAAGCAATTGATATTTCTGAAAAAGGGATGTATTAGTGAGAACAACAAAATGATTACACAGCATGACACAATTAGAATGATGCATGCAATTTCCTCACAATGTCTTTGTGCACTTAAATGCAAGTTGCAAGACAGAAAGCTATCACATTTTGAAACCTGCTGAATCACAGAACAAGGAATACAGCACAGTATAACAGAGGGCACTTGCTGCATTAATTTACCAGCTCTGTTGAGGTAAACAAAAACCTGGAGCAAATTAATGCTTTTGGAACTTGCTGCATTCTACACTTCTGTCTCTTTCATCTAGGCACATAGAGACTGGTTTGGAATGTCACATGATTAGACAGGTGTTCAGCAGAAATGACAAAAATATTTACATGGAAGTATTACGCTAATTGTTTTAGTGTTTGCTACATACAAAAATATATTCAGAATTATTACTTTAGATTTTTGCTGCCTTTTGATGTAATAATTATTCACACATTCTTGTTTGCACGCTTTCAGATTTTCTTTTCTGTTCCATTTCTTAAGCCAGATTTGCTGTTGCCTTCCACCATCAATCCCACACCACCATCACCTATTACCTTTCAAAATAATTCATAAACTGTAAAATAAAATGCATAAAAACAATTTCAAAAAAATTCATAAAATGTAAAATAAAATAAATAACATAAATAAAAAATAAATAAAATAAACTGATTCTTTAAAATAGCGTTCTGTGTTTTTCTCCTTCAGTATGTATGTCTTCGATAAAGAGGAAGCAAATTGGCTTCAAAACTGAATAACATAGCATTTAACAGTATACTGTTGGCAAGCAGTGTTTCTCCCACTTGTCTACCACACGTTCCCCACTCCATCAAGACTGATATAAAAGTGTACATTAATAGATAGCCTGAGATCACGGGTAGTCATTTTGCAGAAGGACAAACACTTCATTTTCCCTTAGTTGTAACATGACATTTTTGTGAAATCACAGGGCCAGTCAGCTCTGCACTGTAACTTTTTGAGTCTCTCAATTGTAAGCAAAAATGCACCATCAGTCAGAAACCAATTTCCTACTAAATATGCCCAAAACATTTGCTTTTGTTAGATGTGACTTTTTTTCACTTCAGAATAATGTAAGCCCTTGTACATGATTTAATCTTTATATGTCAAGCAGATGAACTGCAAAGTGTGTGCCCTACACGTCAATCACAAACAAACCACTGCTGGAAAGAGAAAAGGACATCATAAAGCTGTCACTGGTGCTTCCTCTCCATCTTGGATGCTGTAAGTCACTCCTGACCCATCTGGGCCTAATCTGAAGCCCTGACATTGCCAGAGAGGAAATGGAGACATCCCTGTCATACTCATGGCCATGGAGTGGTTGCTTTACAGAATAAGAAAAATATATCACTACAAAAATGGAGGCTGGTATCCCTGCTTATTTGAATTATGTATTATGCTCGGAGCTGTTAAGCATTTCTTTTAACTACAGACAGTAGTTTTTATTACTCTTTCATTAGGTGAACCAATGAAAAGTTGCAAACTCACTATCATGAAATAATAAAGCAGATTCCTACTGTCAAAAAGACTACTGCAGGAAGTAAGTGACCATAATATATACTTTATAGTATGTTGCTTAGAAATAGGAATTTTATTTTACTTTTACTTAACTGAGTGACAACTACTGGGGACATTTAGATGTTGTAATACATAAGCTGAGAGCTTGGCTCCATTTATGAAAAAGTTAGAAATAGTTGAAAACAATTACAAAATAACTGAAAGACATGTTCAGGAGTTAAACCAAGTCTACTGGAAGTAGCCGTTTTACAGCCTTAATCACTATGCCAACATGCAAAGGGAACTTAGTATCATGGAGGCTACTAAGAGGTGTTCTCTGCCTTGCATATATAGCCTCCACAGACCCTAGCCAGTCAGACCTTATACGTATTTGCAAGTCTAATTATAGTGTAATCACCCAGTCAGGGGATTTCAATATCTTTTGCAGCATGAACAGGACATGTTGGAGGGATAGATATGTATTACAGAGAATATCATTTCTATGGAGCTGTCTTCCATGCTGCATAAAGTAAAGTACTTTTCTTACTCAATTCAGATGAAATTTGGAAAACTGGATGGAAAACCATAAAGTCATCCCTAGCTTAGCACTCTTGTGTCTAAGTAATGATTCAACATGTCCTTGTTCTCTCTGCTCTGGTTACACAAAATATAAGGGCTAAAAAACTACCACAGGAATGTTGTGCATAAGTTTCTTTCAAGCATGTGAAGGAAATTAATAGATGCCACATTCAAATCTTTGCCATTTACAATAGTGTGAGCTGAGAGCTAACTATGATATTTAGTGCAGTATTTGGTATTATGAAATCATTGCCTTTCACCTGTTCTGTAACAAAAGGGACTAACAGAAGCATCTCTTAGATGGCATTTCAAATCTGGGATAAAATTGTTGGGGATTTGTAAAGACATTGTAACATATAGTCAGAAGATTCTGTATTTCATTTAAATCCTTGTGCTGTTCAGACGTGAATATTTACATGCGGAGAAAGATACTTTACAGCTGAGGTGAACTACTGCTACTGGTGGTTGTAAAGAGTGGGTAATTAGTTACTTTATTCTGTGAGAGTGGGGTATCCATATGGCTGTGACGTTGTGCAACTATGGAGGAGTATTTACTGGTGGAATGGGGTATGGATGATATAAAGACTATTTGGAAACTGTAGTTAAGAGAGTAATACCGATAACTTCCATTTCTCTATCCTTGGCCATTTCAACCAGCAGTATCCTGAATCAGTGGCAGTCATTGATGGGGATTAGGTTATAATGGTAATACAAGCATACATTAGAACATGATTCCAGTAAGCTACATTCCCAGTTCACAATCAGGATGGTTTAGTGTCTAATACAGTTCCGCTGGGTAAACTGTGGCATTCTGAAGTGGAATTTGTTCTTGTGGATAGGAAGTTGACACATTAGAAGATGATCCAGTCTGCTACATTATGGTAAACCATGTTTTTATTTTATATGGAAGGGCTGTATTTCAATTGAGAACAGGGTACCAATGATTGTTGCTGACTGCACATGTGTGTGTTGGGGGGGATAAACACTACAGTTACACTGAAGGAATTTATCAAGCCAAATAAGAAAACACTGAAAAAAAATAGAAGTTTTAACTATCTATCCAGATGAACTGAAAAAAATTCAAAAAAAGAGAGAAGTCAGAGCACACAAAGAAAACTTTCTGCTGTACCCAAGAAACTGGAAGGAACCGACTGCATTTATTTTGTGAAAGTACAAATTAGCAACTTGACGGGTATTCCACACCAGGAGCTAAGTGAGAGTACATCATGTGCATTCTCCAAATCTGGCCACAAGAAAGCAGCCAGGACCTACAATAGTAAAGTTGCAATCATACTGACAGAAATTGTTGCTCCTGACAAAACAGTGGCAGAATGGAAAAATACTAAAAGTGGGGACAGCAGAGTGTTTGTGGAAAATGATTATTCACTATACATCAGACTGAAGAAGTAAGTTTATTCTAGCTGTGACATAGGAAATATTGCCAGCCCACCTATCTGGAATTTTATAAATAATTATATGCCATTTGTTAATATTAATATGATTTTTATAGAAGTGTGACAGAAGGGCATATTGACAGCCCAGCTGTCTGGAATTTTGTAAATAATTCTATGTCATTTGTGAATATGGATATATACAGAACTGTATGTTATGTACTGAGCTAAAATGTAACCACAGTGTACCCTGCTGGAACATAGAAGATTAACCTACAAAACTTAAGAATAGTTGAGGTTAAGTTACTTTATAGCGGGGCCATAAACAAAAGATGTTATCTCTCAGTTTCAGTTCAGTAGCAGACACAATGTCTAGAGATAGGAGTTTTTGTATTGTCTTGGAGATAAGTAATTACTAGGTTTAAAATGCAAAAAGTGTTTTATTGCTTTATGACTTCCTAGCAGCTGCACAATTCTGAGAGTTATGCATTTTTAACACAGAGGTGTTACATTTTGTTAAGTTTCTGTTTAGTTTGGGGAACTGAAGTCAGGTTACAAAGAGTAATGTCATCCTAGCTAACCCAGCAGTAATATTTGATATTGATTTAAGAACTTTCTCAGAGAGAGACCGTGCATTTTGTATTTTGTCTTGGACATAGCAAGAACATCCACTCATCATCATTACCTGCACTTACCTGTCTGTAAGTAAGATTCAGAGCATAGTATCTCTTTTAGATATAGATAGGAAGATAGTAAATATTAGTTTAGATGTTTTCTGTATTTATTTGAGATTGTCCTGCAATGTTGTTTTAAAATATTTCCTGTGACTCTCAACTCTGAAGTAACTGTGTTTGTTTTCTGAGTATTGTCTGGTTCTTTTATTATGTATTATTACATATATTTAAACCTATCTTTGCGGCTGATATTTGTGAGACATATTTAAGCTCTTAGAGTACTTGCATATGTATTTGGTGACACTGTACAGGTCACTCCAACAGCCTTGCTTGGTCAGACTACCATTTGGATTAACATTACACAGTAGGATTGGACACCCATTGCTAAGGGCCTTAGAGTAGCTGATAAAGAGTTGGCTCATGGCAGTTGGAACATCCTTATATTCTGAGCAAAAGGGGGCATAGCTAGTAAACCTGTGCCAGCCTTTCCCAGGCATGTGTGTGTTTGTATATCAATCAAATCAGCTGAGATCTCAACCTTATATCTGTGCCAATGGGGAGTCTTATTGGGGATCTGGAGAAAAAGGGAGAAACCATCCCCAGACTGACTGGGGTCTCTGTGAGCTGTTAAGGGAAATTGCACTCTGCTGTGTGTGTACTTGTCATCCTTCCATTGTGTACATCCTTCACTGTTGCCAGTGTTGAGGATTGAGGCTCCTTGATTACTGGGCCAGTGCAGGGGTGTCACACAAGTAATTAAGGAATGTCAAGAGGCAGGTGTGTCATTCAATCTGCTGTATCCAGTTGTCTTCAGAATATTTTTTTTCCCGGAGGATAAAAGACATTTTAAATGTAGATTAGGCTAAAGAGGAAATAACACTGCAATTACAGTTCATGCAAAAATTATTTGCCTGGTGCTTTCAGTATCATAACTCACAATGATGTGTGCCTGAGTGAAATGTGGATTACAAAATGATCCTTAGTAAAGAAAATTATACAGTGACAGTAAGGAATGGTTTAGCATGACATCATGCCCCAAACATCTAAAATTAGTACTGGACAACTAGATTTCACAGAAAAATCTTAGACATGTACTGCCTGCTCCTGTGCATGCCAACACAAAACGAGATCATGCTTTCAGTCTATGAGTATTCATCTTTAGGAATATCTCTTCCTGTTAGAAAAACTTCTTTGGGGCACAGCAAATAGATACTTACAGCCTGATTGCAGTCTAAACTGCAGTACATTTATTATTTTTTTTTTTTATGTCATTAAAGCACACACTGCACAATGAATGGAAAATTATATCAAGCATATTACCATAAGTGTCCACCAGAAAACACTGCCATCTTGTGGCTAAACTATTACTAAACATAACTGAAATAAACACACATGTAGCAGTTGTTGCAATAATACCCCCATTCAACAACTACTACTTAAGTCAGCACCATTTGTGATCTAAAATCTATAAGCTTATTTACCGTGAGAGACTTTGTCATAGCATCAACAATCATTTTATCAGTTTCACAATATGAATGTACAATCACTTGTCATGAATGTAATGGTGTCTGACATTGATATGTTTGGTTCTTGCACTGATCTTCTCACTGGTTGCAAACTTAATGCTTCTCTGATTGTCCTCATATAAGATCATAGACTGGGACATTGGTTCTCCAAATTCTTCAAATAACTGCCACAACTAAACGGCTTCTTGACGGCATAGGTAGCAGAAATATATTCTGCCTCTGTAGAAAACAATACTATTGAGATCTGCTTCTTTCTGGACTAGGATATAGGGCTGGTTCCTAATTTGAACATGTAACCACTTGTAGATTTGTATGTGCTGAGGTCACCTGCTCAGTCAAACTTCACATATCCCGTGAGGTTTAAGTCATCAATTACTGACAACTTTAAACTAAAGCCTTTTGTGTCTTTGAGATACCTCACAACTTTTTTATTGAATTCCAGTCACTTTGACGTGGTTTACTTATACGCTTGCAGAGAAGCGACATGGTCTGGATGTGTAGTGGTTACAATGTACAGAAGTGCCCCCACTGCTTGTCTGTCTTGCTTATTAGATGGTAGAAGATCTTTCTCTCCTTTCAACTTTGGATAAGCTTTGTCCATGAGCATAGTCACTCCTTTAGCCTCATCCATGTTAAACTGTTGAAGAATTGAATCAATTTTTGCACTCTGGTTCAACAGAGTACTGCTGTCCTTCTCACACCGTATGTTAATTCCAAGGTAGTATGTCACCTCACCAAGATCTTTAGTCTCAAAGTGCTGATTGAGTACTGTTATTAACTTTGCCATTTTGTCATTCGCAATAATCAAGTCATCCACATAGACTAACAGACATATCCATTCAGCATCTATACATTTAGAGTATAGGCATGGATGGGCTTCATCTAGCAGAACTTTGTTTACTTTTGAGTTCCACACTCAAGCTGCTTGTTTAAGACCATATAGGGATTTTTGCAATTTGCAATCACATATCTTTCTGGCTGTGACATGTATATTTCCTCTTCTACATATCCATTAAGAAAAGCTGTCTTGACATTGTGATGTTTCACAATCATTTCTGTAAAGCCTCCACTATAATCAGTGTTTTGAAAGTACTTTGTTTGGCAACTGGACCAAAAGTAGCATCATAGTCTTCATCAAACTTTTGTGAGTATCCTTTTGCAGCTAACCTTGCCTTGTACCTACAGACTTTCCCTTCAGAGTCACATTTCATTTTAAAAACCCATTTACATCCTATTACAAGTTTACCTTGAGGTAGCTCTGAAAGTGTCCATGTCTGGAGTTCATTGAGTGATGTCATCTCTTCATCAGCAGCTCTACATTCTTCTCATTTGGTGGTAGTTTTGTGTCTCTTCCTATGAACCCAGCTCAGCCTGAACTACTATGCGAGCCATATAAGACAAACATTTAGGCAGAATACCTTTATTGCTTCTTGTTGATTTCCTGACTGAAGTAATTTGTGGCTGAGTGCCTACTTTATCAGTTTTTGAATTGCCTGTAATAATTTCTATTTATGTGTAGCTTTGTTCTTGTTTTTCTTGTGACATGGATGTGGATGTTTCCTCAGACTGAACAGTTTGTGTCAGTTCCTGAAACTTTAAACACACAGAATGTCATCAACAATCACACTTCTGCTTGTTTGTGCCTGAATGTAGAATTCTGTATCCTTTTTAAGACGCACTATAACCCACAAGTACACCTCCCTTTGCACATGGATACCATTTTGCACACTTTTCCTTTGGAACGTGCGCATAGGTTTTACTTCCAAAAATTTTGATGCATCTCAAATCTGGTTTCTTTCCATTCCACAGTTCATATGGAGTTTTCTCTGTTGTTTTTTCTGGCAAGCAATTTCGGAGATAGCATGCAGCCATGATAGCCTCTCCTCAAGTATGTGGTTGGTATATCTGCATCGAAACGCATGCTCCTTCCACTGTCACAGAAATTCATTCTCCCCTGCAACCCCATTTTATTCTAGGCTATATGGTACATTGGTCTGGAACATAATTCCATGTTTTCTGAAAATGGCTTGTGTTGTGCCACTTGTATATTCGGACCCACTGTCTGTACATAGCAATGTGGGCATTCTGCCAAATGTATTACTTACTTGAGCTAGATACTGTTCTAACTTCACTGGCACTTCATCTTTGTTGTGTAACAGGTACAATGTGGTGTACCTGCAGTAATCATCAGTGAAACTAAGAAAACACCTCTTCTTTCCTGGACTCATGTTCTTCATTGAACCGCAAACATCTGAATGAATTAAGTCCAGAGGTTTTTCGCTCTGCTGTTGCTATGCTTCGGAAAAGGCTTTCTCATCATTTCTTCCTTAATGCAGCTGGTACAGTTCATTATTTGATCACACTGGCTAATTTTAACACTACTTGCATAGTTACCCTCAACTGTTTTCTTTATTGTGTCAGGACTTCTGTGCCCAAAACGTCTGTGCCAAGTGTGAATGTAGTTTGAATGTTTTTCCTCTTTGGTTGTATTAACCATTTCACTGCAATTTAGCTGATACAGTCCATCTGTGATCTTGGCCTTTGCGAATAAGCAATCCCCTTTTGTGATGACACAACTGTCACCTTGAAAAGTCACTACATTACCTTGATTTGTAAGCTTCTTCACTGACAATAGCTTATTCATCTGTGATTTGGGGCTTTGCGAGTAAGGAATCCCCTTTTCTGATGATACAACTGTCACCTTGGAAAGTTATGTTGCCTCGATTTGTAAGCTTCTTTGTAAGCTTCTTCACTAACAACAGGTTACTTTCAAAATCAGGCACATACAGCACATTTCTCATGTGTATCTTTCTGGTGATATTCTGAGCGATAGGACAGTAGATAAAACTGTCTCTAATTCCGTCTGACTTTATTACTTGCCCATTAGCTGTGGTGATTTTTTCTGTTTTGCTTTGATGGAGTTGAGTGAAGAAATTTCTGCCATTGTTCATGTGACTTGTAACTCCTGAATCAACACACATTGCCTACACAGATGAAGTGCCACATTTGGACTCAAATGCATACTCACTGTGTGAAGTGACATCTACTTCTTCCTTGACATTCTTAGTTTGTTGTGATTTAGCTTGTCTTTGCATTTTAGCTTTCCAGATTCTGCAATCTGCCTTTAATTTTCCTATTTTTCTACACAACGCATTTCCAGCTGCATATCACTGTTTTTATTTCTGCTTTTCATCTTTAAAACAGCCTCTGTACTGGGCATACTTTCACTGTTTATGCTTTCTGTTTTGTGCTTGTATTTATCCACAAGCTTGCATTTAACATACTTTAATGTCAGTTCTTCATCTGGCCGTCCCTCAAGGGTTGTAACAAGTGTATCATAACTTCAGGTAGACCACTGAGTAAAAGTGCTGCAATGTGAACGTCTTTTATATCCTCCCCAATACCTCTCAGCCTTTCAAGCATTTCTAAGGTATGCCTTATATAATCCTGCATATTCTGGTCTTTCATCAGCATGGTCTGATATAGTTTTCTAATTAAATAGTGTTTATTGGTGAAATTAGCTCTTTCATGTTCCCTTTGTAGTTATTTCCACATTTCTTTAGCGGTCTTACAGTTGCATATATGTATAATTTGATCATCATCTATGCAAAGGGAGATCGTGTTCTGAGCTTTTTGATCTTTTTCTATCCACTTATCCGCGGGTTCTGTCAGTCTGACTTCATTTACACATATCCACGTACCTTCTCTTATTAGAAACATCCTCATCTTGCGTTTCCAAGACTGGTAGTTCTGGTTCATCAGGTTTGCTACTGAAAGCTTTGCCGAAGACGTGTCGGTAGCCATCTTTACCGTTTTTCTCCTTACTTTATCTGTCATTGTATCTTACACTTATTTGCTATAGCTGGTTGTATTTGTGTGCCAGGGTGTCCAGGTGTCTAGGCTCAAAACCTTTTAGAAAAACTTGTGCACAGCAAATAGATGCTTACAGCCTGATTGTAGTCTAAACCAAGATATGTTTCATTTTTTTTTTTGATGTCATGAAACACATGCTGCACACGGAACAGGAAATTACATGAGGCATATTGCTATGAGTGTCCAAAGAAAACACTGCCATCTTGTGGCTAAACATATTATTATACATAACTGAAATGTATTATACACACCCATAGTAGTTGTTGCTATATAAATGTCTAACACTTAAACCACTCAATCTACAGGTAAACATCAGTGCCTAAACTACTGATATACGCTCAGCTGAAACTAAGCTATTTAACCGCAACACATCAAAATTAAGCAAATATTAAAACAACAAGTATTTTTGTAGAGGACAAGCCCCCTTGTACTCTCACTCAATGCATACTTAAATATCAAGTGCAAAGTTTTTAACCCTTTCTTTTTGTTCAGATTATGCCCTCATCTTGTAAAGTGAGGTTTCTTAATCTAAAATGTGTAGTTTTTACTTCAGTTATTTCAGTTACCTATATTTATTAAGTTTAATAAACTGGTGATTCTGTTTACTGTATGCTGAACTGTCCAATTACTTCCAGAATGCATGTCATCCAGCCAAGGATAATATTCTGACAGCAATTCTCAGTGATCTACCAGAAATGCAAAACCTTTAAGAGGGACAGGACAAACCTATGAGGCAAAATCAGGGACAGCTGAGATGTATGGACAGAAGGCAAAATTAAGTGCTCCTCTGTAGAATTATCAAATTTAAAAGCTGTTAAACACTTTGTTATTACTCATGCTGTGTCACACTATAGTAGACAGATGTATACTATAGAATGATCACTTTATTGCATCATCATTTTCACAGATGCACAAATTATTCCAAATGTTTTCTTTTCGGGACTTATTCCTTGTGGTATGACATACAAATGCACTGTGCATTAGGTCTGTCATTGAGGTGATTCATGTATTGATAATTTTCAGCCTAAAATCTATTGGAAGACAATCATTATTTAGTTTTATGTGTGATTTATTAACATGTTTGCCAAGCACTGTACACATTACTATGAACCTTATCCTGTTGGACTTACTTTTGTTACCTTTCACTTGAGTATTGCTGCATTTATTTATTTATTTTTATTGTCTTATGAGTGAATGACTGACTGTGCTGCATTCTGGTAACTTGTAATAAAATCTGCTGCAGACTGCAAAAAAAATATATATCCTTTACAAACTGTTTCTCACCTCTAACATATCATTAGAAGGTGGAGATGGATAACAATTTTTCTGTTTTGAGTTTCATGTACAAGGTTTAATTAATTTCAGTTATTAAGTAGGTGTGTATATTTATACCCTAGTCGAATCCTTATGTTTAATGCATGCATTGACAAGTTTATTATCCAGCAATTTTGTAAACCAGATTTAATTCTACTTTGTGAGTTCTGTTAAGTCAAGCTATAATATAGCTGCTAAGCTGCTGAATCTTACTTATTGCAAAGAGATACTGCATTCCACTTTTTATCTTAGTCACTTTGGTAATGTGACACTCTTTGAAAGTAATCAGTGGCAGTCCTGAACCTCTGAATTTGTTTTGCTGAAATGTTACATTCAGCAAAACTGACTTTGCCTTTCCTCACTGTTTAGTGATCATGGAGTTAGTATATATATTTTAGAGGGGGAGGGTCCACCCATATGGGCTGTTTTGTTTTAGGGTTAGTGAATATGTTTTGAGTGAAACCTTTTCAGGTTCATATTATAAGCTCAATGGTCCCATTCATCGAATACGAAAAGAGCGACACATATTTACCGAACCGCAAATACACAGAATACTGTAAACCGCAAAATTTAAAATCACGAATCGTCATACTCGGCCAACCCCACCGCCCGCGACATACTACCTACCGAAACAAAATAAATAAACCACATACATACACTATATCTATGCAATTACCTTAACCAGCACCCTAACCCTAAGGTCCGTAACTATCGCACACTTACCCTACAGTGATATACCCAAACAAAATAAATAATCCACACACATACAATTAACAAAACCTTACTTCTAACCCTCCATTAAACCTTACATACATTACCTATTTATGCACTTACCTTAATCCACACCCTACCCCTAAGGTCCGTAACTATTACACACTTACCTTACGGAGCTATACCGCAGACGGGCCAACTATGAAAAATTGACATTTTGAATTTCCCGGTTTTGAACGTTCGCTGTTTTCGTTGTTTGCACAATACGTGTCACTCTTTTCATATTTGCTGAATGGGACCTTTGAGCTTCTAATATGAACCCACCTTTTCTGAGTTTTGGGACTTGGCAAAATGACCTTCAGTGTATCAACATGAATCCTTCACTTTAACAGCCTGTTATACCTTGGAATAAAAGTTTAAATAACTTAAAAGCCAGGGGCTTTAAAAAAGTAATCCTTACTCCATGAGGGCAGAAAAAATAGAAATACAATGTGAACAGCTCAGTAACTTAGAAACATCTGGGTACCGAGCACAGCAGAGACAGGAAATGATGGGGAAGGACAGAACTAGTTTGGAATGTATTCTAACAGTAATCTGGATTTACTACAGTTATCTTGCTTAATTAACAAGTGAATAATAGTTCAATATCTGACACAATTAATAAATCAGAGCATCAAGCAATCACAAATAAAACATTGGCAGCTAGTCTAAAGTAATCATTGTTTCACAAAGAAGACAAGTCTCCTGCACCCTCCAATGTGGGGTTCTGACCCCACATACCCATTCTTTATATACACGCACACACTATGAGGCCGCACAAACAAATAAAAGGAAGGGAAGGTATAGAATAGAGAATGAAATCTAAGCGTACCTTTTCCTTCTGCACATGTTTTCTGTAGTCTTGAGTTATGCCACCTAAAAAAGCACAACTTCCGTGACACAGCCATTCCCTATGTTGTCAATATTTATTTAGATCTTCTGTTGACAATATTTTTATGACTCTATTGCAGGATACATGAGCAACAATAATGCTCCCCTCCAGTAAAACAAATCAAACCAGTTAGGCTGATCCATTAAATAATCATGGTATCACACTCTTAAAATATACTTGCTAATGCAATCCACCCATTAAAGCTAGTTTACTACTCATTAATTCAATTTCACGTCATCTAGGTTTGCAGTGAAAAAAGTACAAAAAGAAATTATAACTGCTCAAACTTGAAAGAAAGGCTATAAATGTTTGGTACCAATATGCATTGTTGAATGTCTATTACAAAATAGTCACAAATTCATTGTGAACCTTCACTGTGATGATTTTTGCACAAAAGACTGAATGATATCTCTTGCCATCTAGCATTCACCAAAAACATGTCTAAAAATCTAAGCAAAAAGAAAAAAGCTGACGTATCTTCCATATTTGACTTAGGATGGATGGCCAATTATTGTTACAGCCAAGTACAAATATAACAACATTTCTTAAATATGTGTAAAAATGACAGCAATATTTCTATCTCACATACCTTATACTACACATTTTTGTTACAGAGACAAATTATTTACAGGAAAATTGAACTCATACAGACATTAATTTGTTTGCACTGGGTGTACTGAGTTTAGAACAGGGACACAGTACCAACACCCTCAGAAAATTATGAAAGCACACCTTTATTCATGCATCTATGTCATCCTGGTACCAAACCTTTTTACTGCTTATCAATGTAATTGATTCAGTATTTGATTAATTGTTTAATCTTTTCTTTGTTGACTGGGTTGGCCCCAGTAGACCAGTGTCCTTTTTTCAATATTTATACTGACCAGAGAAAATTTGGCCAGAGCACTGGTGAACTCCAATTCCTTTTGAGAAGAGGAGGTAAAGCACTCTTTGGAACTGCTAAGGAGACCGAGAAAAGCAAAAGAAAACTTACTTAAGGAAGTAGCAGGAAATGAAATAATTGTTAGAGAGTTGGAAATCAGAGAGCTGGAGACACCAATGTTGGTAAATTTGATGAACCAGGCAGAGCCAAAGGAAGGAGAGGAAGTGTGTTGGAGTGACATGGTGGAAAGAGTATTAAAGGTGGAAGAAACTGAAAGATTGGAAACAGAAGTGGCAGCTGGTGAAGTGAAAATGTTGGAGGTATTCATGTCTTGTGTAATAGTCATTTTAAAGAGTTTACCTCTTTAACAGTCTTTTTTAAGAAATAAAGAACTCTTGCAGATGCAGAAAGGCAAGGAAGATTGGAAGAATGAATTCAGACAGGACAAAGATTTGCAGTTTCTCAACAGTCACAGAAAAGATGTCCTGTGGTAACAACAAAAAACGAAAACAATGACAGCATGAGCAGGTATGATATTATGGGCAGTATTATTTAACACGAGTGTTTGGCATTAAAGACATAGGGCAGGATTCATGAAGGCTTGCACGGAGTGTAAGAGACGTGCAACACTCCATGCAAGCCTCGCGATCCAGGAACAGCCCTAAGCTCCGTGTAAGAGACCAGCTAAAACGTCTCTTACACGGACTGGGCGTGGACATGCTAAATACCTCACTTGCATCCGAAAGGTATGCAAATGAGGTATATTAGCGATCCACGAAGCAGAAACCAGTCCGTGTAGGAGACGTTTTAGCTGCAGAAATGTACTCAGCTGACAACTGAGTACATTTCTGCAAATTCCACAACGGAGCGATGTCAGCTCCAAATAAAGGTTGCATATGACTCAGGCAGCATGCCAATGGCCAAATATGTGGCCATTGGCAAGATAACCCGATGCAAAAATATTAAAATATAATTTTTTTTCGATCGCCGATGTTTAAACCCAGCGCAGCCCAGCGCAAACGGGCTGCGCTGTATAAAACCATAAAATGAAGGTTATAAACCCACAAATGTGGGTTTCATGCAATACATGGAATGACAATGCAGGGACCAGCAGACCAAAACCAACATGGCCACCATGTAGTGGTTGCTAAGGGGGGAAGCTGAGTCTAAGACATGTAACTAAGCATTAGTAGGCAATCTCATGTAAATGAGGGTTCGGATACTGAATCTCACAGTCACATAACAAATGAGCACAGTCTGAGTAGTGTAAGAGATACAAAAGGGGGAGGAATAGAGTAGGAGATAGGTGACATCACAGGGGGGAATGGTAGAAAGAAATGCAGTTCATTGGAGGCCAGTGTAACATGACAGATGACAGGCACAGATCATGGAAAGAGGTGTGCCACTAGATAAGTCATGGAAAGACAAGAAATGGAAGGTGTACACTGTTACCTACACCAAAGTTTCTTGCTGGCCGTGCATGCGCACGTGTGCACGCCAGGAAGCGCGAGTAGGACAGGGTGCGCGCGTGTAAGGCAGTGTGAGCATGTGGGAGCATGTTGGGAGATGTTTAACACTGTTTGCGTGGGTGTGCGCGCGTGTAAGGCAGTCTGAGTATGTTGGAGGCTGTTGGCAGACATGTAACAGTGTTTGCGCGGGTGTACGCGAGTGTAAACCCGAATAAGTAGATTCTGAACCGTGTAAGCACGTGTGCGCGCGTGTAAGCCACTGTGAGCGTGTTTCAGATAGTATGCACGTTGTTCCCCCCTGAGGAAACAGAGAGGAAAAAGGAAGCAACAGAATTAATAGGAAGCTAGCAGGGATAACTGCTGAAGCTAGCAGATGAAAACAATTAGAAGCAGTCAATTACACAGGCAGAATAGTAGCCCAGCCCAGCACTTAAAACTCTGCAAACAGTAGTGCAGGATGTTTCCATTAAGAGACACTGCAAGACAGGAGTAAGCTAATAGAAGTGAAAACTGAAAAAGCGTCACTCAGAGCAGAAATGTTAGGGGCTGTCATAGCTGTCATAATGAGACATAGGCGACTTGCTGAGGGTGGTGACAATGCAGATGGTGCCAGACAACCCACAGTGAGGAGACAGAGAAGAGTGTACAGGCCCAGGGTCACCTACCACGGGTTACATGAGCTGGAGATAGTAGAGCGCTATAGAGTGGACAGAGAGCTCCTGCAGCAAATTGTTGAGCTGTGCAGGCCATGCCTCACACACAGAACCAACAGAGGGGAACCCATCCCAGTGGAAACCAAGGTATGTGTTGGCCTAAGAATACTAGTAACAGGTACCTTCCAGAGACCAACTGGCGATATGATGGGGATATCACAGGCATCAGCCTCCAGGGTACTACACCAGTTCCTGGATGCCATGTCAGCACATGTCGGTGATCATGTATATTTCCCCAATGCCCGTGAGATATTGGCCAGCAATATGCGTCTCTTCCAGCAAATAGCGGAATACCCTGAGGTACTGGGTGCAATAGACTGCACGCACATACGCATCAAAGCACCAGCCGGTGAGCGGGGTAGGACCTACATTAACAGCAAGGGCTTCCCCTCCATCAACTGCCAGGTCGTGTGTGATGCCCAGGGCATAATAATGAATGTGTGTGCTGGCTGCCCCGGGAGTTATCACGATTCCCACATCTGGCATTTGACGCAGCTGTACCAGACATTTACCAATGGGGACATCCCACACGGCCACCTAGTGGGGATACAGGTTATGCACTGGAGCCATGGCTGATGACACCCATCAGAAACGCACACACACCTGAACAGGAACGCCATAATGAGGCACACGCACAAACACGTAATGTAATAGAGCATGTGTTTGGGCTGCTCAAGTCATGGTTCCGGTGTCTGGACACATCTGGTGGAGCCTTGCAGTACACACCAACTACATGTACCCAAATTGTCATGGTATGTGCTATGCTACATAATATGATCTTGCGAAAACAGCTGCAGCAGGACCAGCATAGGGCCGGGCCAAACAACCCCCCACCATTGCCAAGGCCATCACAGGCAGAGCGTGACTCGGAGGAGGAACAACCTGAGCCTGCCCCAGTAGGCAGAAGGAGGCGTGCCCAGTATGCCCTGGCCTTGGCAAAGAGGCAACGCATAGCACATACACTGGCTCAGTAGGAACCCTGGGAATGATACCCCTCTCTGACTCACTCATATAGTAACAGGGATGCCTAACATGACACAACCTACTCTCAAACATGTACAGGGAGTGTAGTATGTGCATCTGACAGAGGCAGCCCTGCAGCACCACCTGAGGCATGATTGCCATGTGTTAAGCAATGTAACACCATCTAGTATATGCAAACATGAAGACCCTGCCTAACATCTCACCCTCACCAAGCATGATGCCACACTATGAAGACAAGAAGATCAAGTACAATAATTGGCTGAAGTAATGCAGTCAGTCAACGGGGAGCCAATGTGTTACAGGCTGGGAAGATATGCAGAGTTTGACATGATGCACCACCTGCTAGGGGTGGCATGCACCTATCATGCCATGCCCCATGGATACTGGCAAAGGCTGTCAGTACCCACAGCATGCCCTGAATAGGTAAGTTTCAAAACACAAACCCAACCTCATAGGTTCTACAAGGGATAGGAACCTAGATGTAATACTACCCCATGACAGATGTATAAATAGCAAGATGTGTGCAGTGTAAACGCACACAGTAAGGAGAATGTAGATACCAGACCTGTAATGGAGAACTGGGCAAGGCTTACATCAGCACCCTAACACTACCAGGTCACACCTCATACTGTGCTGTACAGCCACAAAACATGGAACAAGCTACAAAAGGAGGGTGACTAGCAAGAAATGGCAAGGATAACCACACCCCCATGTTGGAACCACAACAAGAAGCAGCATGGAATATCCATGGTCAAATACCAATGGCTAAAACTGCCTCGCAGTATATAGCCTGCTGCAGACCACTGTCCTAATACCAGGAACAGCACCTGGCCTATGTCGGAATACATGAATATATCAAGCCCCCCAAACCACATTATATTGCTCGACTGAAAATACCCAGACATACACCGGTAGCATTGTACTAGCACCAACACAGTAGGAGAAAATTACCCAGATTCCATAAACCAAAATGCCCAGGAACAATGTACTACTCCCACAAGAGGGGTAAGCATACTGGATGTGATAATCAGCAACATGTGTACTGGATGACAAGATGAGAAGTGTACCCCTCACCGGTAAGACCAGACCATAGAGTAATCACACTGGATATACACACCTTGACCCCAGTCCCTGGCCAGAATACCACAGTGAAATACATGTGTAAAGTATAGGTTGCAGCCCTCAAAACCGATGTTGAATCCACAAAAGGCCCTGTGCAAGTGCAGAATATGGGACACACCACAGAACATGTTATACAGGCATTCCATGAACACAGCCAGGAATGCTTGGAGTATGCAATCACAAATAACAACAACACACAATGCCATACACACAGGCATCTGGCATGCTGGCCTCCAGCCATTACCAAACCATGCAAGAGAATGAGGACATTACCACATGATAGAGCAAACATAAAAAGGGAAGTAATCACTGACCAGTAGTATGACAACAACATATGTCCACACATACAATCCACTAAGTCCAGCACAACAAGTATAATCTATGAATCCAGAGGCAATGTGACGCCAGTACCAAGTACACAGACAACCACAACACCCCCCAATAAATACAAACATATGTGATAGATGCATCCATGTATCCAAACCAGAGGTTGAGCTCCAACAACTCAGTACTGTCAACACTAATCAGGAGAAGAAGGTGACCACATACACCACAAACCCAGTCCCACATAGACCTACCACAACTGTAAACCAAACACATAAACACAGACAAATATTCCCGGAGGCCTCAATTACAAACACACCACACCAACAGAAGCCTCCAAAGTAGATCATAAGCAACCACAACCTTCAAACATAGCACATGCAACGAATAGTATGCAAAGCTGGTGTGCCAAACAGTCACAGGCCTGAAGAAGAAACAACATGCCTGATACAGTCGTAATAGGTGTCTGTATAGGCAGACACACAGCTGTCTCACTCACCAGACTGAACAAGGGAAAGGGTAGAGTAAGCTGCTTGTAGGTTGCCACAAAATGCCACTTAACACAAGTACACAGGTCACCCCAAAGCAAGCAGAAATATGATGCACCCAATGTCCATGCTGGTGTGAATTACCTGAGATGTACCTCCCTGGTCAACATCAAATGAGACATGGATGGTCCCTCCGAGTATGTACCCCAGGGCGGGATGACACTGGCTGTGTGCAGCATCCAACCCTCACCAAGAATGATGCCACAGTACAAACACAGAATGCACATGTTTAACAGCTGGCACAGTTACAGCTGTCAGTCCAAGAGGGTGTAATGTGTGTCTGCTTGAGATGTCAAGCATGACAAGCCATGCTGCTGTTACAGGGATGGCTGTCAGCTGTTACCCGTGTGCGTCTGGATACTGGATAAGGCTTATGCCGCCTCCATAGAGCCGTATGTAAGCAAGGCCAAAAAGACTACCCACCACCCTAGAAAACATAAGTGGTAGGAAACATAAGGGTAATGCTGACCAATGCCAGATGTGTAAACTGCAATATGCATGCCCCTGAAGCACTTCCTATTATGGAGAACATTGATGCCTGTCCAGTGACAGAAGCCTGCTGCAGGCCTAGTGATAGCACACCAGCACTACTAGGTTATACCACATACCATGTGTTATGGCCCCAACACCTGCACCAAGACATCAAAGGAGGGGGAGAATCCATATGCAGCACAGACACCCATATAGCCAGGTAACTGACAATGCACAAAGCAGCAGACACCACCCATGTGCACATAACTGTAGTCAAAACTGCTGTACAGTCTGTAGCATGCAACAGACCACACTCTCACACACAAGAACCCCACCCAGACATCTGAAGACACTGGACAGTATGAATGTCCCACCAAATACCAGACAAGGTACACAAAGTACCACATAGGTGTCAAACCATTATGTATGCAAGGAGTCATCAGGGACCTAGGGACACAGGTCGACATTAATCTGTCATGTGACAGCCACAATGCCAATGTGGCTATGAAGACTGTTGATACTGGACACCGTATCATGAACGGATTCACATCAACATCAACAGAGGTCACTGTGCTGCTGTACTGTTCCCTTATCAGACCCATAATCTAGTACAATGACTCATATGGGATGTACCATACGTGACACCTGCAGCGGTTCGGAAGGCCTCATAGTTACCCCACCAACAGGATAAAGGGTGTGAAATATATGTCATATGCTGCCTGGCTGTAGACACCCCAGCTGACTGCAGTCACACACTGCCTACACAGAGGCATTGTATGTCTGTTGTACCAGGCCATGTCCAACACAGGAGTAATGGACATGCTACACCACAGGAAATCAAAGCCATTGGAGCTGTGAGAGTCATAGATGTCAACCTCAACACATAATGAAATAAGATGTGCTGGAGGGACAGATACATAACCCATAGGCTCCCCACACCCAGAAACAGGATCCCAATCCATGGTAGGCAGAGCCCTCACTGACACCCCTCAACAGGAATATTGCCAAGTGGATGGATGACCGCACATGTATACTGGGGGTCCCCACTGTGTCACGACCAGACAGAGGCACAGTGAAGAACCTCATAAATGGCCATAATTGAACATAGCAAGGGGTGGCGAAAGACACACACACTCTAGCTAGGCTTACTAATGGCCTAGGGTGTCTAGCCTACTATGAACCCATGAACCTATGAAGATACAAAACGTACAGGACACTATGGATAATCACAAGGCATACCCAACTGATGGTAGGAACCATGTTGGGCATCCAGATATGCTCCGAATCACACAGATATTACAAACAACATACCAAACACACACGCATATTGCTAACATACAACCTGTCAGGTGCAGTGCAAACACCCCCCCCCCCCGAGTGCAAAATACCTATCCCAGCAGATGGTCCCCTGACATTGCAGATGCTGAGGTAACAGCCATCATCTGCAAAGCAGAACACACAGCAGCAAAGGTATGTGATGGTGTCCTGTGCTGAGGCCAACATGGACCCCAAGAGTAATGGAATGCAAACTCACACTACTGGCCAATGTCAGCCTTACCACAGGATATGTACCCAAAGAGCAGTGTACAACAACAGTGGTCCATCACAAGAAAGGTGTTGCCTGAATGGATACTCCAAACTACCACCCCAGGATCCTGACAAGCTTGTTCTGCACAGCTATGGAAAGGATCAGTATGTACCACAGACAGAAGGCTAATGTGGACCTACTGATACTGGACCCTACACACTGTGGCTGTTGTAACTGCAGAACCGGCCCCTAAACATGTCTGACCCATTTGAAGCAGTCATTAAGGTCATTGATGAGGGCTATGTGGTCCACACAGCATAGCTGGACCGTGCACATGCTTCTAGACAATACCGTACGTGTTCAGTATGGATATGTTCACCAGCTTAAATATACACCCCTATGTCATTTGAGGGGTTGCAAAGCAGACCAAGGACAGAACTGACATGGTCAGACATGCCGCATCCATGTCAGACTACAAAGCGGATATGAGTGGCATCCCACAAGGCCTGGTCTTGGCCCCCCCCACCCCATTCTGTATACATGTCCCATAGGTATAGGCCAACATGGAAGGACTGTGACTGAGCATGTATGCAGAGGAGTACAAACAGCCCACCATATCCGACCCCCAGCTGACACAAGCAACCCACAAAAGGGCCACCTACAAACAGACAACTGTAGCCATAGCCATGTCAGCAAGCTAATCGCAGAACTGTGTATAGACAACCACCGTGGATATACAGTAAGTGCCCACAAATTACCACACAGGTGTTAACCCATGAGGTACCTAACATGTAATGTGAGACCTGGGTACAAAAGGTGGTAAATATCCTGCACTGGACAAACATGTGTCTGTAGTGTTCGCAGAAACATGTACCATATACCCACCCAAACATGAAGGCTGGCAGATGTAGATAAGGGGAACTCACTCTGGCTCTGCAGCCATCCTCCATCAGCATCACAACTGACTACAATAGCCCCTGTGGGATATACCACAGCAGATACCTCCATCAACTGTAAAGTCCACAACAGTACCCCACCAGGGGTAGCAAATAGCATGAACAGATGCCATGTGTTGCCTGAGTAAACAAACTGCAGCCCCACACACCGCCATCCTTCCCAGCTACAGGAAAGCTGTGCCTGATGTATGAAGCCATGTCCAACCTGGAATGAATGAACATGTTGCACCTTGTACAATCTGAATGGCAGTGAGCTATGCACATGAGAGACCTGAACCCCAGCACTGATATACATAGGACAAGCTGTACAGAATGATCCATAACACAGAAGGCACCCCCACACTTCAGTAAACTCCTGGTACAGGTCAGCCAGAGTGCCACATATCGACACCCCTCAAGAGGCATCCTGATGAGTGTATGGGAGATGGTAGGCTACCCTGGGTATCACTGTTATGTCAGAGGTAGACAGAGGCACAGTATACCAACCATGACATATGTAATGGCAAACTCCAGTTACAATGTGTGTCGAAGGGCAAACACACCCTGTGACTACCATCCGAAATGGCCTACGGAACATCGCTAGTGTTTGCCAATGTCCACCCATGTTGTGGAATACACTAGCAATGTTGGACGAGCCTGGTGTAGGTAGTCCATATCTGAACATATTGCAACATGGTCATATGTGCACAACTGGCCCCTACACAGTCTGTTGTGCTCACTATGAAGATGTCAAGCAGTGATAGGACTAAAGCCCAGGATACTGTCCACCACAGTGAAAGTACCAAACCAGTACACTATACGGTACTACAGTGTTAGGTCATTATGAAAGTATGTTGAGAACTGTCTGCAAAGTATCCCATGCAATTCCTGCAGGCACAGTATAATCCCTGTTGTGGCAGACACAAAGCAGTTGGCCAGTTAGTACACAACATGACACCCAACACACAATCATAAACGTGCGATAATGTCGAAGGTCACACACACCCAAATATGTGGTGGACTTCAGAGTGCAACATATGGAAAGCTCACACTGGGCATGCTCGCACACTTTGATAAATGAGGCATATGTCAGACAACATGCCATGGAAAGGCTGAACTGGGCATGCTCACACACTTAGGCCATATCTCCGTGTAGCAGTTGGCCACACATATCTGGTATTTGTAAGTGTCAGTCCAGGAACCAACCACAACACAGCAATCAGCCCAGTGCACACAGTAAATGACCACAGAGACATAAGTGATATAGTGGATCGCCGTCATATGCAAACATCTGCCACAGATACACAAGTTGGTCATAGGAACAGGGAATGCTATGGCAATAAAGACCTGCAAACAGTAGAACAGCACAACAAATATTGTGCATCCGACAATTGAACATATGGGTGTAGAGGTCAATACTAGGCTTCTTGCCCCAGGGAATGACAGCTCAGCCAGAGTGTGCTTGGCATCTGCATCCCCAGGATAGTAGGCTACCGTGCCACTGTAAAGTAGGTCACAGAAGGCAACATGTGAGGCTAGTGAGCTGTGCCTCTGTCAAGCAGGGGCACCGTGGAGGTCTCAGGGATTGAATGTGCTAAGCCACAGCCATGTTGTCGGTGTGTGCTGTGAGAGGGTTGCTGAGGATCTCTGACAGTAGGTGTCCGTCAATAACAGACTGAGGGGAGCCCTATCTGCATTCTCTGGATGATTCCACTGTCAACACTGTGTTGTAATGAGTATGTGTGAATGAAGTGCCATGCTGGAACTGTCCACAGATGTCCTCCCTCTGTGGGCTACAGCTCTGCAATGTATTAGGTCACTCTGTCTGTTGAACGGTGCATATATGGCCGGTGTACAGCTGACAGGTGTCTTGTTGTGGAGCAGTCATGGGTATATGTGGGATAGCATGACCAATGCAAACTGTACACATGCTCATAGGATGCAATTGTCAAGGATTATGCTGAGTGGCCAGTATAGTCCTCCAGCATGGGTCCTCTGAAGTCATCCACCCCAGTCTACACAAGTGTAGGAGTCTGCTTGTGCTAAACACAGTTTGTGTGCAGTGACAGATGAGATATGGATGTCCAGGGAAAGGTGGTTATGGTCAGATATCAACAATGGTGGTCTACCTCTGGTGTGGAACAGTGAGTACCCACGTTGCAGATGGACAGGTGCAATATGTATTCACCCATGTGGCTGTGGTGTGTGGTTCTGCCATAGCACATGGACCCACAAATTGTAGTGGCTGTAGGGTAAAGTGGTAGAGGCCTGAGTAGTTCTCACACAATATGCCTGTACCTGATGTTAACAACTGGAATGGTGTATGTGAATACCTGCATATCCTGGCACTGTTCCCAGGGAAGCTAAGTGTGTGTCCTGGATGTGGGTGTGGTGTTCTGGACTGGTTGTGTTGTGTGTTACAGGTCCTGTGGTCCCAAAGCATGGTATAGAACATAACCTGCCAGTGCGATGTGCATATCTGACCCTGACGTATGTGGCTGCAAATGCATATATATGCTATCCCCCACCTGACAGGTAGTACTACATCTACATACCTCTGTGAAAATAAAGATGTCAGCACCCTAGAAATACTACAGGTGCAGAATAGCTGCCCAGTAATTTGGATAGTGCGCTCTGCTAATGCGTCTCCCTCAAGTGTCATAATATAGTTAGGTAGGGGTTTGAATCCTCTAAATGCTCAGTGTGTGTGTGGGTGAGGGGGTTTGTGTGTGTGAAAGGCTGTGAGAGTGAAATGTCCCTTTTGGCAACTGGGAGAACACACTACAGGATGCACACTCCCCTTTCTAAACACAGATGATGTCAGCACCCTAGAAGTACAGCAGGAGAAGGGAAGCCTCCCAGTAATGCGAATAGCGCGCTCTGTTAATGCGTCCGTCTCGAGTGTCATAACAAAGCTAGGTAGTGGTTTGAATCCTGCAAATGGCAAGTGTGTGTGTTTGGATGAGGGGGGTTAGTGTGTGTGAGGGAAATGTCCCTTTTGGCAACTGGGAGAACACACTACAGGATGCACACTCCCCTTTCTAAACACAGATGATGTCAGCACCCTATAAGTACAGCAGGAGAAGGGAAGCCTCCTAGTAATGCAAATAGCGCGCTCCGCTAATGCGTCCGTCTCGAGTGTCATAACATAGTTAGGTAGTGGTTTGAATCCTGCAAATAGCAAGTGTGTGTGTTTGGATGAGGGGAGTTGCTGTGTGTGTGCAAATTTGTGTGAGGGAAGTCCCCCTTTTGGCAACTGGGAGAACACACTACAGGATGCACACTCCCCTTTCTAAACACAGATGATGTCAGCACCCTATAAGTACAGCAGGAGAAGAGAAGCCTCCTAGTAATGTGAATAGCGCACTCCGCTAATGCGTTTCTCCTGAGTATCGTAATGTAGTTAAGTAGGAGTTTGAAACCTGTAAATGGCATGTGTGTGTGTTTGGATGTGGGGAGTTTGTGTGTGTGCATTTCCGTATGAAAAACATGTTAGTTTTGGCAATCAGGAGATCACACTACCTGATGCACATTACCCTTTCAAAATACTGATGTTGTCAGCACCCTATAAGTATAGCCAGAGAAGAGGAACTATCTAGTAAACCGAATAGTGCACTTTGCTAATGTGTCTCTCTCATGTGTCATGACTTAGTTAGGTAGGGGAATGAATCCTGCAAGTGTGCATGTGTGTGGGGGTAGTAGGGTGTGTGTAAATGCAAGTGTGAGCGCACAGATCCATTTGGCAAATACTACAATACACCAGATGCTGCATACTCCCCCAGTAAACACAGGGGATGTCACCACACTATCAGCACAGCCAAACAGGGCTAGTTGGCTAGTAATGCCAATAGTGTGCTCTGCTACTGTGTCTATTACCATTGTCAGAGTACAGATAGGTATGTTTTGTTAACCCACAACTGTCAGATGTGGTTGTGTCACACAGTATTACCTTGTGTGGGTGTTTGTACATAACAATGCATGCCATTGCCTAAACCAGCAATGGCATTGCACACATGATGTATGTGTGTGACACATACACATAAATACCTGTGACCTGCAGTAGTTACCATGTCTGACACATGCTTCGAGTGGATAAATGGTATTTGCAATGTATACCAATATGACTGTGTCTTACTGTGCAGGGTCCGCACGTGGTATGTCCCTATACAGTGTGGGTGTCTATGGTGAAAGACCTACAGCAGGGGATACACATCTGGTCTGGGCCATATAGTGTACATGTAGTCGATGTACAGGTGCTGCATGTCCCCACCTGCTGTGGTAGTGGTAACATTTCATTCCACTGCAATTCGGTGACCACATGCTGTGAACCCTTCAACTAGTGTGTTGTAGCTACAGTAATGCTCACACACAATGTTTGGCTGGATGCAGTCCGGCCATATAAACACAGTTCTTGAGACTGTCATATTGCCAGTGTTGTTATGGAGGATAGGTGGTCTTCCTGTGTATGGGAGGGTTGTGTGTGTCAGGCTATGAACCAGATGGCAGTCCGACACACTGTCAGCTGCACATGAGTAGGCCCTGATGGTTTGTGCTGTACCAACAACCTGGAGGTGTGTGTATCTGTGTTACCTTGGGATACCACCCCCCTATCCATGTGTGTTACATGTGTAGGAGACGACAGGCATGGTATGGGGCATAACCTGTCAGTGATGGGTAACACCTGTGAGCCATGAATCATGAATCTGGTACTGCACAGACATTGCAGTTCACCGTGCTGAGGGCAGTGTCTGGTGCATGCATCTTCCGGTGTACACTGCTGTTGTTGTGTAGCAGCACTGTTAGTGTCCTAACCTGTTTGATACCCACGGAGGTCGCTATGTAAACCATGTCCTGCAGCATAAGGCAGTATGTGTGTACCAAGGAGCTTTGCCATTATACATCGGGCCATGGGTGTCACGTGCAAGATGACCCGTGCACATCATTGTGGCTTCCCTTACATGTAAGCACACGTTGACAGCCAGTGGATACCCTATGAATGACAGTGGAGACTGAGCATAATGTAGACATACAACACCCTTCCCACATATAGTGGTAGAATACCTGGTGAGGGTATGTTGGCAACCAACATCAGGCTCATACTGGCCTGTACCACATGCTGAGAGATCCATTCTATGTTCCCTATCATGTAGTCCAGGGAGGTATGTCTCAGGCAGCCACACTGGCATGGTCAATGAGTGAGTCATATCTGTCCATGCCTCTGACTGACCTGTATGCATGTGTGCTGTGGTGGACCATAGTGCCCCTGAGGCATATCACTGTGACCTTCACCAGATACAGCCTGTTGAGCGGGACCCCAGTGCAGCACACAAGACAGGTACCTGACACGTCTGTAGCAGGTGTGTTGTGTAGCCCTACAGGCTGTGAGTGTGTGGCACAGGGGATGTGCGTGCCATGTGTGGCATGTGCTCTGTTCTGACGGAACATATGCCTGTGTGCCAGCTGCGGAGGTGTGTGATGCCCAGGCAGTCTGCTATTCTGAGTCCCCACGTATGCCCCAGTGTGTTCAGCATGCTGTCAGTGTGGGTCAATGTCTGACTGGTATTGTAGTCACTGTAATATATTTTATTGATTTATTTATTTATCCTACATTTGTTGACTGGGATAGTCCGACTGGATGCATGTCCATTTCCAGGGGAGGCCCATGGAGACAAGCTATGAGGGTAGCAGATACAGCATTACATAATACTAGCATTACATATTACAAACAGATTATTTACAGCGATTACATAAGTAAGCAAGTCAAACATGTTCCACAGGTTAATGTTAGACCTGAGCACAAGTCAGGATTAAATTAAAATTACACAGTAAAGTGGTTCACAGATTTTACACATTCGAGTTAGCCAGGCTTGATACATTGACATAGCCAGTTAAGTGACAAATGTTGTTTGAGTCTACTGTTAAATTGACCTAAGGTGGACAGTAGGGTAATATCAGCTGGAAGTGAGTTCCAGGATCTACTTACAGGGTTTGCAAAGAGAGAATCACCGGCTGTGTTATTAAACTTGCTAGTCTGAAGTAGTACTTTGTTAGAAGATTGAAGCGGTCTAGGATTGTTATGGGGTGATAATATTTAAAGTGCAGGAGTATTGTCTGGATTATAGAGGATTTTATAGGCCATAATCAGTTGGTTATACTGTATTAGGCTGGGTATTGCAAGCCAACCAAGCTGATTTAGATTGATGCAATTATGTGTCCTAAAAGGCAGCCCAGTGGCAAACCTGGCAATGTGGTTGTAGCAAATTGAGTGTTTGTTAAGGACAGTCTTGTTCATATTCGAGTAGAGGGGATGCATACAGAAGGGTTGAAACAAGGTGTGAGTGAGCTATGGCACCTTTAGCTGGAGGGGCTAGGAAGGCTTTAATTCTGTAAAGTGACCCTAGTTTTCTATTGATGGCTTTGATAATCTGGTTAACATGTATGTCACATTTGAGATTATTGTCTATGATGACACCTAATAGTTTAGTAGATGGGTCAGGGGAGATTATTGTGCCATCAGTTGATGTTATGGTAATGGTGAAAGTGGTAGACCTACGTGTTGGTGAAATAACAGCAGTTTAGTTTGATTGGGATTTAGGATCAGACGATGTTCAGAAAGCCAGTTTTCTATTGTATTAAAGGTGGTCTGGGTAGCTGACCATAACTCTACTGGAGATGTGGCTGAGCAGATCAGAGTAGAGTATTCAGCATATTGGATACAGCTGACTTTTGGGATGACAGTATAAAGGTCGTTAATGAAGATGGAGAACAGCAAGGGCCCTAGTATGGAGCCTTGTGGTACTCTGAGGGTGTTAGGTAGAAGGTTAGAGAGTTTGTTCTGCCAGAGGCCAGCCTGCTGTCGACCATGCAGGTAGGATGGAAACCATTGGAAGGCTCCAGTATCTAGACAGTCTTTGCAGGGTGTGGAGTACAAGCTGGTGATCAACCATATCGTATGCCTTTGAAATATCCAAAAAGAGGGCTGCGGATATATAATTATTGTTGCAAGTATGGCTTATGGTGTTAGTAAAGGCTAGGAGGCCTGACGTAGTGCTGTGATGAGGACGTAAACCATGCTGAGTGTCTGCCATAATGCGAGTTTGGATTAGGTGGTGCATGACTTGTCTATGACGAAAGTTTCCATAATCTTTGCAAGTGGAGAGAGTATAGCTATTGGCCTATAATTGGAGACTTCAGTAGAGCTGCCTCCTTTGTGAAGTGGGATTACATATGACATTTTCCAGATGGTGGGAAAGTTAGATTCTAACATGGTTCCTTTGATTACCTTTGAGATGGGGTAAGCAATAGCATCATCTGGTTTTGATAGGTACTCAGCAGGGAGTTGATCAGCAGAAAGTGTAGTGGGTTTCACTGTTTCAATCAAGGTACGGAGAAGTGAAGTGGCGACTGGTTGGCAGCTGGACGCAAGTAGTTTTCTAGGGGTGCTACTTTCAGGACCAGGGGAGCTAGGAGGTAGATGGCTAGCTAGGGCCTGAAATGTCTCAGTAAAGAACTGGTCAAAACTATCAGGAACATCTTCAGGGGTATTATCAATAGTAGCAGCAGGGATTGGGGTTGACGTTTGTCCAGGATGTAGTATATATGATATGCCACCTGACAGGGTATGGCATTACTGGGTTCAGAGAGACCAGTCCCCAGATTGGCTGTGTGGTGGCATCCCACACATGTGTTGTACGTTCCTGGCCAAGGGTGATGGCTGACTGCATACATGTGGCAGCTGTGACAATGACACATGACTCACATAAACCACAACTGGACCATAGAGGCAATTCACAGGTTACCTTTGCACATGTTACCCTAGTAGTGTGATTGCCATGGTGAGTACCAACACATAGGGCCAATGGGGAACAACATACTGAAGGTGTGTATGTGTGGGTGTACCGCTACTGTTTCATAGCACTGACATATATGACTGCACACGTGGGTAAATGCCAGGTAAGACGTGTGCAATGTGTCACAGGCAACGTACATGCGTACAGGACAGACAGTGACGTTCTGTCATGTGTAAAGTTGACATACGTGATCGCACGCTATGCAGATGTCACTAGAAGTCTACAGAAGCACTGTAACTCTGCATTGCAGGTGTAAGCAGTGTTCCAGGGGACCCCAAGCGAACATGCATGCAAACAAAGCTACAGTAAACAGGGCTGGAAGTAGTGCATTATACAACAAAGAAGGGGTAACAATAACAGTAAGTAACAATGCAAATATGTAGGCACTATCAACATGTACCCAGGAATACCCAGCGCAGATGCCCATGGTAGAACCGATATTATGTCATACTTATTTGTGATTTGGATTACATTGGTACTGCACACATATCTACATGCGCCAACATCCACATGGCATAGTCGTTGTGGGCAACTTGACACCATTACTGTACATGTCCACCATTGCATATCACTACTTGCGTTAGCTTTCCCCCTGTGCTACCCATGTATGCAGCTATCTGTTGACAACCTTACCACCGGCATGCAATTATGTGCAGCTGTTATACTTTGGTATGTACTATGGGTGCAGATAACAATTCAGGACATTCATACAGTTACTGCAGCAGGCATACTGGGATAAACACACAGTCATAGCAGCACACTGTACTGTTACCAACATGATACTACTAATACACATCTATGTAGTCACCCTGTGCATCAGCAACGTGTTTACCTGTTCCCGCAATGATGTTGGAGATTGCAGGAGGTGGCACAGTGTCATCATATGCACAGGGTGTGGATTAGGTATGCCTGAGTCAGCCACTGATACCACCAATTGACATGTGTGTGTATGTGTGTTGGTGAGGGGCAGCAGTACAGGATGGGGCAGTGTTGGTGCAGTGTGTGCATGTATGTGGTTGCCCTAGGTGTTAACATTTCGCATGTGTGTATGCACGCACACAGTTCCACCTCATGGCTGCCATATACAGGGGTTTGTGGACAGCCACAGACTGCACCTGGCAGGCCATACAGATCAGTGTCTGTGTGCACGGACACGGTACCTGTACCTGGCAGGGGTGCTATGGACTGTATCCAGTACAAAGCCAGACTGGGTACTGTCATCAGAAGCGGGAGTGTGCTGACTGGACACAAGTCCCTGTTGGGACTGTCCAGAGCCACGTGCACGTGGTCTCCTGGGGTGTTCCGATGACAACACAGACCCAGCATTGCTGGGGCTGCTGCTGGCACTATGGGGGCATGCGCGAGCCTGTTGTCGTCCGCGCCAACTGCCAGCTGCTGCTGCTGCCGGCATACGGCCACGTCGACGCCGCAAATGCCCACCATTGCCCTGGCTCATGGACATCTGGTTGTGGAACTGCTGTAATATGTCCCCACAATGTCTGTCTATGACATTGGTGAAGTTACGGATAGCATCCGCAATGTCACGCATACTGTCTGTCATGGCTGTGCGACATGCTCTCAGCTCCCTCAGACCCTGTCTGGTGTACCTTTCCGTACATGACTGTGCCTGCATGACAGTCCGAAACATAACTGAGGTTGACAGACCTCTTTGGGCACGTCGGTCAGAGGCAGTACGCCCACGGATGCTCCCACGAGAACCCATGGGCAACTGTCTGCGTGGTACCATCGGAGGACCCTGCCCATGGCTGCTGTGTGGGGACACATGTGCCACAGGTACCACATTACCCTGGTCTATGCCCACTGTATCCTGTCCATCACCTAGGGACAATGGTGACAAAGGATGTACAGGCAGGATGACTGTGCACAATGATGGGGTTGACAGCTGTGTACTGTCAATTGGCTGACCAATGGCAGACCGTGACACACCTTCCTGTACCATTACACAAATATCATCATTACCAGTAGCCGTGGCACAGGATTCAGGTTCCCTGCTGCAGGTCACCAGAGCGAGCCCCAGAACCTGTGGGATGAAGACAGGAAACACAGTTTACAGTCTCCAGACATTGTTACCAGTGATGCACTTATACACACATGCACACATGCACACAGGCACACATGCACACAGGCACACATGCACACATGCACACATGCAGACAGGCACACGTGGACACATGCACACGTGGACACATGCACACATGCACACATGCACACGTGGACACATGCACACATGGACACATGCACACATGCACACGTGGTCACATGCACACATGGGCACATGCACACATGCACACGTGGTCACGTGTACACATGCACACATGCACATGTGGACACAGGCACACATGCACACATGCACACGTGGACACAGGCACACATGCACAGATGCACACGTGGACACAGGCACACCTGCACACATGCACACATGGGCACAGGCACACCTGCACACATGCACACCCCACAGTATACACACAGAGCACTACTGAGTTACACTACTGTTACTAGCATTATTAGGACTATTATAGGTTATGTTAAACACACTCACCAGCATGGATGGCCTGTCTTGCTGTAACCCTGGAGGGACCTGCAGAAATTATGAGATTAATGTCAGTGGGCACAACAGTGCCATTGATATTGCATATGATACAGTGTACAGAACAGTCAGGTGTACATATGGCATATTACCTGCACGCTCCATGTCGTGCTGCTGTGTGGAACCAACCTCCATCATAATGCAGGTGTACTGCTGTTGGTGTTCCGGGGCTGGAGCCACAACACTTAGGTGTAGCCCCTCCAGTCTGGTGAGGGGGGGATGTGTGGCCACCCCACCTCCTCTGGTGACCTGTTGCCTGTGGATATCTGATGCACGCTGCTGGACACTTCGGATAAAATCACTGCAGTGATGTCGTACCTGCTCATATGTTCTGTTATGCGTGCCAATATCATTTACCCTATGGACAAGGTCTTGTCACAGTGCGGCCCTCTCCTGCTGATTCTGACTGGTGCGGGAAAACAGGATGTCATACTCCCGCACCAGGCTCTGGTGGATCTCCTCATCTTCCGCCACAGAGTAGGCGGGGTTACGCTGTCGCGCCATCTCCCTGGAAGAGAACACAAACAGGATATCAGCAGACCATGTCAGCAATATATGGCACACATACTATACATGATACTCATGTGTAGTGATATACTACTACTCCCATATGTTGCATGTGTGTGTGTCGTGGTGGATACACAAGTACATGGCCAAATATCAGTGCTCAGCCAACACCTGTGCAACAATACCTGCCACATTCCACACAACATAGTAGCATGCCCCATCGGTCAGCACACACTGACAGGTGCAAAGCACAACCTCACTCTGGGGGTTCATCCCAAGGTACTGTATGTGGGACACCATCCACTACTGTGATGTGGACAGATGTTACTCGGCCTGGATATACATATCCCACCACCGCCACCAGCACAGTAGACTACTTTGATATGTATGTGATTAGACAGTTATTCACTTGCTGGGACTGAGATGGTATCCATGCAGCACACTGGGCCAGTGGAAGCCACAAGCCACACTGCTGACCCCTTTGCAAATGCTTACCACGGACATGCCACGGATTGCATGGAACTTGCACACACATTTCTAACCCAGACCCTATGCACAAAGGTTAGGCATCCTGTCCGGTGGACCCCAGACAGAGGCAGATTGTATAACAATAGCAGGAGGCTACTGCAGGACAGAGCACATTCACATTAAGGGAAGGCATCTGTGGTCAGCACTGGTACTACGCTACGGTCCGTCATAACAACGGCCACGGCCTACTCTGGGAGGGAAATGGACACAAACACTATGGATGACCACAAGGCCTTCTTCAGTTATGTTACACATATGGACCACATGCCTCAGATATGCTCTGTGTTAATCCACACCTACTTAACATTCACCAAACACATGGATATTGGCAACAATCTTGCAGACATGTTCAGTGCACGTATCCCCCCTCCTTCTCCCCCACCTTTACAATATTTATCCCAGCCGGATGTAACCTCCCTATCATCTCACATGTCCAGGTGAGGGCCGCCCTCAGCAGAGAAGAACACACATCATCACTGTGACCTCGTGGTACCCCTGGATGTGTGCTACAGGCACTCCGAGAGGACATACAACCGCATATAACACTGATAGTTTATCTTGGCCGTACTACAGGATATGTACCTGGACAGTGGCATACAGCAACAGTGGTCCCACACCACTAAGGGGGCACCTCGACTGACCCTGGGAATTACCACATCATATGCATAACGGGCCTGGTCTGCTAAGCTATGGAATTATGCAGTATGGGATGCATATGCAGTGACATCGGGTACCTGCAGACACTTGTTCCCAGCCAGTGTGCCTTTGGGATGGGCTGATCCTGACTTTTGAACCTGGCTGACCTTTCAAAGCAGTCACTACAGCCATTGCTGGGCCAACGCACAGACAACTGCTGCCAGGATCATGGCCTAAGACTGATTGACATGTAATGTATGGTCATCCCCTTTTGGTGGAACTACGTACACACAACATATCACATGGACATACCTATGGATACAGACCTATGACACATTTGGAGGGTTCACAGTATGCACACTATTAACCTGCTACTTTGCATTATCTCTGTTTGTCGCAGCTGGTTGCGTTACCACAGCTTCTGTTTGCTGCTGCTACTGTCAGTGCTGACAGCTTCGGGTGACAGAGTCACAGTGTCTAATTTTTTATTTTTTTTTTTTTGCTCTCTCTCTCTCTCTCTCTCTCACTTGCTCTCCCTCTGTCTGCTTACAGACAATGCAATGAATGTATTGCATGTGGGGAGTGTTAGCACTGGATGCTTTTGTAGGTATCTGCATAGGTCCATGTAATGGCTTCTGCACCAATTGTAAGCCAGCATTTGCTAATTGCATACAGCCAGTTGTGTACTGATTGCAGTTCTCACTGTCATTTCAGGTCAGTGCTATAAAAGGGCATGTGGGATAGGCATTGCCCTTTCAGATTGTGAGGGCGGGGACCATGCTGGTATGCTGTGGACAGTGCTCTGTGAGTGTAAAGGTTAGTATCTCTCTCATGATTCAGGCTGTGTTGTATATTCACAATTCTCCATTCCTCTCTCATGTTCCCTGTAGCAAGTGTGTATGCACATTGACTCCTACAACTATATATAGATATATATTTATATATATATATATATATATGTACATATGCATACATATATATATATGTACTTTAACTGACCTTATTATCTACAAGCTGCCAACTAGCATGGCTATTTCTGTTCACACACTACTATTATGGAAATGCAGTAGTTTTGACAGTAATTTTAAATGACATGCTTTGTGTACTACACATCCTATATTCCCTTTACGTTCATCCCTACTATTACATGTTATATTTATTTTAGCACAATGTTTTTGTATAAGAGTCATGGCTTAGTGGTAGGTCATACAGACTAGTGTTTCCAAGGTCCTGGGTTCGGGACAGACAGTGGGATTTTATTTTGCTTTTGAACTGAGTACAGGACCTGTCAATCAAAGTGATTAAGGCACTTTTAAGCAGTTGTAACCGGGTTAGCGCTGGTTTGCGTGGAGCTCACGCATGCGCACTGGCGGTTAGCTCCGCGCACACAAGTGCACACCAGCTTACAACCGCTTAACGGTGCTTACTCTGCCGCACACCCATGCTATTTTCTTTGAAAGAAAAGAAAATGGGGAGACAGGAAAGTGGTGAAAAAGGGGGTCACAAAGAGGGTAAGACAGTAGGGAAACAAGCTTGGGATGTGCAGGAGGGATGTAGGTAAGGCCCATAGCTGCCCATTTCTTCATCAGCAACAGCTGTGCATATGTATGTAATTTGGTGTGACATTTGAAACCTTCCACCCTTGAGAGAGGTGTCAGGATAACAATAATACTTGTTGTGCAGCCAATTGTAATTGATAGGTTCCATGTCCAGCAGACATGTGTGCGGAATGGGCAGCTATGTATGAGGCATAATTTTTTTGTGGGTACAGAGTGCCCTTTTTTTCAGGTGAGAGTGGTATGTCAGGTGAAGGAAGTCGGTACAGCTGGGGAGGTAGGTTGGGTAGGTAAACAGACAAGACAAACAAGACGCATACAGGGGTGGTGTATGACACGTGTGGGGGGGTTACACAATTGACGGGGAAGGAGGTTTGGATATCCAGAGCCCATGAGCCCACAGATGGCAACAGTGGAACTGATATCCCCACCCATAGGCAGTTGCCACCGTTCCTTCACTGCCCAGGACGGGGCTGTGCTGGGGGCTGTGTAGGCGGGGCAACAGGCATGCCCGTTAGTTGTGCCACCCATGCCTCGAGCTGGCGTAGGGGCTCGAGAACAGAGTCCCGAATCTCCCTACGCACCACAGTCCGGACGCTACGGAGGGTGAGTGGTGGTTCTCCTCCGGCCACACTTGCAGAGGGGGGGCGAGCCCCATCCCCTGCAGTGCTTCCACCCGCAGGTGGCACAGGGCCACCGGAGGAGGGTCCGGACTCGGCACTAGTGCCAGGTGCACTCGCCAGCTGAGGTGGGAGAGGTGGGTCCGCTGGAACCCGCCTTCCCTGTCATCCTATGTTTTGCATTATGTCATGACAGTTTGGGTTAGTGACATATAATACCATTCACAATTAGTTGTAACAGCATGCATTAGTATTCCCATTAACCAAACACCCAGATATTCACACCATTGAACAGCGTGCATAACACATGCATAATTTGAACAGAAATACACAGTCCAACAACATGCAGGGTTAATTGATGGCAACAGGCCATCAGGTGCGGATGCATGAACAGGGCAGATGCATCAACGGACATGCAAATATATATGACCCAACAGGACAAACGTCCAGGGGTGTTAATTGTGATTGCACATACCATTTTCACGTGGAATGGGTTATATGTGGTTATAGGGTGGGGTAAAGAAAGTAATATTAACACCTTCGAATAACAATACATATGCTGTACATTTCTAATAGCTACAGTTATATACACACTACTGTTCTAACTACAGTTTCCTATATGATAACTATTTCAACTTGGTGATAGGACTGTTACTGCAACATCAATATACATTTTAGTGTTCTTCATACACATTCATATCTAGCTTTGTTCAGCTACATCATCCTGCTACATTTGCTTTATATAGCTGTAGACAAGTGTGGATGTTTGGTATATCAGACAATCATCCTATCTGCATATTTCAGACTGAGAGCAACATATCCAGATTTTGGGATACACATTCCAGATGCAGCAACACTTTGAACAGATTTCGCTGTTTGGTTTTGAATCTCACATGCATTTCATTCTGTCTTGACTGCAGTATACTTTATTCAGGGGTTATTACTACTGTATTGCTGGATTCATGACACTTTCTCACACTCTCTCACTTGCTTTCATTTTACTATTCAGGATGGTACTTACTTCTAGGCTTTATTGACATGTTTTACCTGTAGTTATTACAATCCTTTCCAGCAGTCTCACTTCTGTCATGTTTCAGTATTTCCACAGGATATATTTCACACATGTGATTTCATCATCTTCTGCAGCTGTACTTTTCAGCCTGCTGCAGGTTGTGTACTATTTTCTTACAGGTAGGGCATTTTATTTCAGAATATATGTCAGACAGTTTCATTTTTCGGTTTAACTTACAGGCTGAAACACACTTTTGTAATCAAGCAAGACTTGCAGACACTTTCACACTGTTACTTGCAGATTTTATTCCTTACTGACTACACTGCACTCTTTTGCTGACTGTCATACTTTTATATTTCTTTACAGTTACTGGTAGTGGATTACTGACCTGCCTGGTGGCGCAACCGCACCAGCCTATCGCCATAGGCTCTGCGGTTCGCAGAACGGACACCTGCAGCTGTAATATAAATGAAGTAATATTGGAATACACATCTCCATAATATCAGCTAGTTTAATTTCTTACATACATAATTAAATGTTACTTACTCAGTAGTGGGCGTTGGGTGTTTGCCGGGCCTCCTGGGTCCAAAGGTTCAGTTGGTCCTGCTTGCATCTCTTCAGGTCTGCATGGTGGTGACGGACCTGCTCACCAGTCCTTGGAATCCCTGTGGCACTGGTGAGATCATGAGCCAACCGGTCCCACGCCTCGGCCCTGTATGCTCCCCAGAGGACCTGGCCCTGCATGAGTTGGGCCTCATGATTATGGACTAGGAGCCAGACCATGTACCTGGACTCCTCAACACCCCACCTCTGTGCTCGGAAGCAACTACCCTCTCCTACTCCTGTCATTCTGCCTGCAGGTCAGTTCTACAATCGTTTATATTGTGTATTCCCGCCTATGGGGCTTATATAGTCCGTTTTTCCCACACATATCTGTGATTGGCCATTTTGGAATTGTATCAACTTCAGTAAACCTGCATTGTCATGCTGTAGTTTGTATTCATTCCTATATATTAGCTATTATTGCATTTCTAGGTACTGCTGTCATGGCTTAGTGGTTCTGTACCTTGACTATGGTGTATAGTATCCTGGGTTCGAACCTGGCCACTGCTTTTTATTTTTCATGACTGTCTAGACATGCTGAGGGGTGTGTCTGTGTAAAGGCAGTTTTGATACGGCTTGCTCAATGTTGCCCATCGGTTAGCTTGTTTGCGCGGTGCGCAGCTCCGCGCAAACGGGGTACGCTGCTTTAAGCCTCATTTGGCTATCGGCACGCATATTACGCTCAGCTCAGTTAGGGGCACATAGATTTAGCGTGTTAGACCACTGCTCAGCTACGGGCACTCATTTTGCACCAGTTAAACCACTGCTCATCTACGGGCAGATGCACTCACTCTGTTAAACTGTAGCTCAGCTATGAGCACATCTGGCATTTTTTATTCTTTTGTTACCTCACATTTCTTCAATATAAATGGGCTATTTCATTACATTTTACATATATTGTGGTTTTATGTGTACATATTTGTCAGGGACTTGTTGCCTGCTTATTTTGAAAAAAAAAATTGGTGTTGTGGGGGCTCGAACCATGAATGGCTGCTCTTCAGCCAACATCTCTACCGCTACGCTATTGCTTCCTGGCTTATTTTGCATATTTAGTTCTTATATGCTTTCCCACTGACTGCTAACTGTAGCTGCGCTTACGGGCACGCCCATAAAAGCGCACTCACGGTTAAACATTTTTACAATTTAAAAAAAATATATAACGTGTTTATTTATATGTTTTCTGTTCATAGTCTGTGGGGGCATGTGTTGTGTTCTGTTTATTCACATTTCCGTGGACTCTGTCGTGGGTGTTTACTTTGGGTACTTTTCCTCTTCTGGGGGCGTGTCCGCTTACAGGGCTCGGCCTACGGACACGCCCCCTACTGTCTTACACGGACCGTGTTGGCCTTAAGTGTGATTCAGCATGCTCTCATTAATATGCAGAGCATGCTGACATCACTCCGTTTAACTGCAGCTTCCGTGTATGAGTTATAACTCTTACATGGAGGCTTCGTGAATCCTGCCCATAATAGCATTAATTCATTTGGATGCTGAAAATATTTGTGAAGTAACATTGAAAGCTTTAATTTGCTAGAAAAAATTATGACTGAGACCAAACAAAAGGAAATACAGTGGCACCATGGGAAGACTATTTCAGATCTTGGATTACAAGGAAAAATGCAAATAAATGTGCAATTTAGACTTCAGCTATGGATAAGCATGAGTTAAAAAATGAGTTAAAAACATTTTTCTCTCCATGTGTAGTAAAGTTAATGAAGTTAAAAAAGTCTGTGAGAAAAGAAATGTATGGACTGGGGGTTGAGATGTGTGGGCAACAATGGACGTTAAGGATGGAAAAATTCATCATATTTCAAATACAGTAATTATGAATGATTAGAGAAGAGTTGTTTGGTACTGGTACCAACTTAAAGCATGTTGTTTCTGTGGAAATAAAAATCATTTACAGAAAATAGTAACAAATGAAGATGCGGCCAATGTGAGAAGAGGGAACATATAGTAAAAAACTCTGAGGGTGTTGATGAAGAAGTACAGAGAAAGTCAGAAGGAGTTGCATTGTGTCTTTGTGGACCTAAAGAAAGCATATGACAGGGTGCCTAGAAAAGAGTTGTGGTATTGTAAGAGGAAGTTAGGAGTGGCAGAAACATATGTAAGAGTGGTACAGGATATGTACTAGGGGAGTGTGACAGTGGTGAGGTCTGCAGTAGACATGACAGATGCATTCAAGGTGGAGGTGGGATTACATCAAGGATCAGCTTTGAGCCCTTTCTTATTTGCAATGGTGATGAACAGGTTGAAAGACGAGATCAAATAGGAGTCCCCAAGGACTATGATGCTTGCGGATGACATTGTGATTTGTAGTAAGAGTAGGGACCAGGTTGAGGAGACCCTGGAGAGGTGGAGATATGCTCTAGAGAGGAAGGTCAACAGCACTAAGACAGACTATATGTGTGTGAATGAGAGGGAGGATAGAGGAATGGTGAGGATGCAGGGAGTAGAGCTAGCGAAGATGGATGAGTTTAAATACTTGGGATCAACAGTTCAGAGTAATGATGAGTGTGGAAGAGAAGTGAAGAAGAGAGTGCAGCAGGGTGGAGTGGGTGGAGAAGAGTGTCAGGAGTGATTTGTGACAGACTGGTACCAGTAAGAGTGAAAGGCAAGGTCTACAAGATGATAATAAGACCAGCTATGCTATATGGGTTATATGTAACATTACATATGAATAGCCATGTAAGTGGTTTGATGGTGGTGGAATGATGCTAAAAAATAAAAATAGGTGTTTTTTTTTTTCTTGCTCGATAACAATAGTAACAGAGAAAAAAAGGAAAGGAATACAGGAATTATGGGGGAGTTGTCATCGGGAAATGAAATATTCTGGAATAGTATTTCTAACAAATTAAGAAATAAGAACTCTAGATGTAACAATAATAGTATCAGGAAGGACAGTGATATGTGATATGAGAATGAGACAAAATGTATTTTATAGATGCATAAGATGTGGAAGGAGTAAAAATATACAAATTTATAAACTGTATGTAGATTCTAAAATTTATTCTCAAACGCAACAGATTATAAATATATTTTCAAAATCTTATGCAAAATAGTTTGGCTCCACAAAGGGGGTAAGTTGTCCTAGTGACATCCGGGTAACCTTAGATACTCCTAGTGACATCCAGGTAACCTCAGATATGGAAATCAAATTAGATTATATTGAAAAACAACTATACAAACTAGATGAAAACAAAGCACAGGGAGGAGGAGAAAGTAGTAATAATGAGCTGAGAACACTTCAGCAAGAACTCCATTATATCAATTGTTTAATAGGTGGTATAAATGTGAGGCGACTTCTCAAGACTGGAGGCATGCACTTATTAAACCTGTCATGAAGGGAAAGGAGAGTAGAACAAACCTAGAGTCCTACAGACTCTTAAGTTTACTCTCATGTTGTGGAAAAATAATGGGGAAGCTAGTACTGGATAAGTTATTGTCAGAAATGAAAATGTAGGGACTTGAAACAAGTCAGAAACCATATATCAGCATGCATATGTTACAAACATATCTATTATCACCTGTAACATGATATTCTATAACAATATAATAGCAGCTGTGAATGAAAAATTGTGTTGTGATAGAATTTATATAGATTCAACTGCAGCATTTGAGAGAGTCATACACAAAACACTTATCACTAAATTAGAAAAACTAGGTACTGACATACTCTTGACAAGATGGAGAACTGGATGGCTTACAGATAGGATATGGCAAGTGTCACACAGCAGATGGACATGTGAAATTCATGGCTGCAGTCAGGCTGTCCCACAGGGTGTTGTCCTTGGCCCATACTTGTTTAGATTGTATCATTCAGACCTGTCTTTTTCATCTGAGATTTTCTACAGCCTGCATGCAGGTGACTTGAAATTGGGTAAACTGACTGCATGTATAACAGATAGGGCATGTTTGCAAAAGAATTTGACCAAATTGGGCATTTGGGTCCAGGAGAATTATATGCTGATAAATACTTCAAAAACTAAGCTTATGAGATTTGGGTGACATAAATTGAAAGGAGAATATTTAGTAAAGCACACAGTGATTGAAACTGTAGATTCATTTAAAGACCTGGGTATATGGGTAGCTCTAGTTTTGAGTTTTCTTAATCATATCAACCAATTGGTTAATGATAGTTATAGAACTATAGGGTGAATACAAATATTTATTAAGTTTAGGAAATCAGAAATGATGAGGCCATTGTGTATTATCTTAGACCCAAACTTGAGTATTTAATAACAATATGAAAAACTTATAAGAAAACAAGCATAAGTAAACTGGAAAGAGTACAGCAGAAATATACCAAGGGTATCCATGGATGTGAAAATTTTAGTTATTATGAAAGACTAAAATATCTGAACTTGTACAGTGTTTCATATAGATATCTAAGAGGAGATCATATTCAGGCATATAGGGCATTTAGAGGCAACTACCTCAGGGAATGTTTATGGTTATCAAAGAGTAGTACAGAATCATCAGACAACCTTTGTGGGAGATTCCATAGGAATGAGAGATGCACTAATTGGGTCTTTAAAAGAGCAACTGATGCACGGAATAAACTACCAAGTTACATTAAAGCAAACATTAGTTTAGACATTTTTAAGATCATCCTGGACACTTATTATTGAACAACTTTGATACATTGGATGGCTAGAAGGGCATTAATGCCCGTGCTTGAAATATCTGTAAGTTTGTATGTATGTAGTAGTGATTTAATAGTGATTTATTGTAGTGTGATCTTGGAGTTAGTATATTTAGGTTGCAGAGGGTGTGGGGGTGCAGGGGGGCTTGCCCCCCTGCAAAAACTTGTTTTTTGATGTCTTCTTTTTTTTTTCTTTTTTTTTCTTTTTGTAATTTCGCAACTCCCACAGTCTCGAGGTTCTGAGTTTGATATATTGAATGTTGGGATTGTGGCCTTTCAGAATGAATAAGTGGGCCCATATATACACACACACACACACACACACACACACACACACACACACACACACACACACACGTATGAAATAACAAGGGGATTACAGATGGTAGAGTTTTGGATTTGAGCACTATGGGCCACGGTAGGGGAAGACAGTGAAATAATAGTGAAGGGAAAGGGGATAAAAAGATTATCTGTAGAGTTTAAAAAGGAGAAAGACATGATAGGAGAGAAATAAATATTATGGAAAGATTATATGTCAATTAGATCATTTTTAAAAATTGGCCACAGTAGTGGGTAGTGCATAAACAGAACTATGAAAATATGTAGTTAGAATTAGAGAAAATAATAAAAATAAATAAAATGAAATATAAGGAAACAGTACAGAATTATGAGTAAGATAGAAAAAGGAAGTGACAAAATAAGAGAAATAGAAACACAGACTTATGAAAAGAACAGAAACAAAGTAAAAATGATAGCATATAAACAATTTTTTTTTCTGAAAGGAAAGTGGTAAAGGCAATATAAAGTAAAGCATGAGGATATAATAGAGTGGCAGAGAAATTTGTAGGAAAGTGTATGAAAAAAGGAAATAATGGGCGAGAAGAAACAAAAGTGAAAATATTCTGAAAAAGAAAACATTTTTTAGAAAATTATATAAGAATAGGAGGAACAGAGATGGTGATAAAAGAAAGTAAGACTGAATCAGCTTATGGATTGAATGGTTTTCATTATGAGTATTGTAAGAAAATAAATAAAGATAAAACAGAAGTGTATTTCAAATATTAAGTGAGTTGGTGAAGAAAGTTTTTATGGAGGAAGTCATCTGTGGTGGAGAAATAAAATGTATATGGAAAAGGATGAAAGAAAATATATAAAAACTGAAGGCCTATAACACTAGGGAATACCGACTATATATTATCTATGAAAATACTAGAAAAAAGGATGGAGAACATAATGGATGAGGTAGTAAAATAAGATGTCTATGGTATAAAAACAAGAAAGGTAAAAGATAGTGTAATTATAATGAAAGAAGTATTAAAGATAACACTGGCAGAAAATTATGAAGTATGACTGATGGCATGTGATGTAACTAAAGCCTTTGATAAAGTGAGTCATGAAGCAATATCGCAGATTTTGGAGGCATCTGGTATTGGAGAAAAATGTTAATATAGTAAAAAAAATGTTATGAAAATTCATGGGTACAGGTTAAGATAATTGGATGGATGGGGAAAATATTAAAAGAGAAATAAAACATGGATTCCCAATGATTTTGTGTTTACTTGTAATGACTGCGGTAGTATAGACATGGATTCATATAATGACTGACGCAAGATGGGAGACAGAAGGACAAGTTACATTAGAAGCATGTATAGCACATGCAGAGGATTCAGCTCTAGTAACAAAAAACAGCTGATGGATATGTGAGGTTGTAATAACGATTAAAAAGCTGTTAAATAAGTTGAGATGCAATTAAATAAAAATAAAGTGCAAGGGATTTGGTGAAATTAAATAAAAATGGCATATATTCACAAGAAAGGAAAAAAAAGATTTTGCTGGTGAAATTCTATGAGTATGAAAGTGTAAGTAAGTCAATGGAGACAGATGTTGGAGCAAATAAATAAAAATTGCTGGCTTGGTGTAAAAGTTTTTTATTTATCACTTCAGAAAAAGACATGGGGCAAGATATTTTTCTCCATTTCTATACATAAAGGACATAATGCCAGACTTAATATCTAGCACTGGTTACCCCCCCCCCCCCGAGCAGATCTGATGAAGCTTAGGCAACAGCACATCATGGCTATTTCCTAACATGGGAATACCTTTATCTGCACAAAACCTCAGGAACCTGACGTTGTAGATGTACAACTCTATCCACTCTAGCTAGTCTGAGTTGCACTTTTCTAACTTTTGTGCATTTGTTCAGCTCACCACTGACCCACCGGGAGGCAAGAATTCCCACAGAGCTCCCTACAACTCAATATATAATCCAAATGTATTTCTTCAATTTTCTTTTGAAGCTGCACTTACTGAAACTGCATGTAAAATGTGAAATATAAAATGAAATTAAGGCCTGATTTAATATAGCTGAATTTATAGTCCTGTGGAAAGAGGAAACTGCATTATTTATGTAGGGTTTATTCTGGCAAAACTATGTTTATGTCAAGTATATTCTTCCAAAACATGACAATAACATGAAATTATAGAAGTTAAAAGTAAATGATACTGATGAGAAAATAAATAAAATAAACTAATGATATAATATTATTATGGATTTTTTTTTTCTTTTTGGTGTACCCATGGAAGAAAGGAAGACATTTAGACAAAAAAGCAATAAAAGACTAAAGAAAAAGGTCTGATTTTTTTAAAACAAAGGACTTTTTTTATGGAGATTAAGATACATGGTTCATCTGAACTGAAGGAAATCTCTACCTAGTCTGTCCCCAGATTATCTGGAACTGGCTATGCTATCATGTTTTCCTTTAAACTGCTGTTATAGCATGAAAACTTTTTACCACTTACTCTACCTGAGGTCACATTCTCAAACAAAACATGACAACTCTTGTATTTTCTTTGCACATTACTATTCCCACATGTGATTCATTGTTTTCTCAGTTGATTGGGAACTGTTATTCCATCAACTTTGAACATCAAGGTTTGGACCCAGTCTGTTTCCTTTTTCACAGAAAAATAAAGTTGAATTTCTTTCCGTAATGTTGACTTTTGCTCATACCATCTTTTGTTAAATTTGTACTTCTAGGTAAGTATCAGTGCACTTCTGAAATTCTTTTACTTTTTTTTATTCCCCTGGTAACCAGGGGCGGCTTGTGCTATCGGACTGCAGGACTGCAGCCCGCCCACCTAGAAATAAAAAACGTGAAACATAAAATTAAAAAAAAAAAATTTTTACCGAGTACCGGAACTGGTGCGCATGTGCAAACACACTCATACTGCCCCGCAGATGGCCAGGAATCTGTGCGGTAGACGACCACACAGAACAGAGGAGCTCCGGACTGCTTGATCCGCAGACAGGACCAATCAGGAGAGAGGTGAGCAGAGATTTGAGTGCAGGACCAATCAGGAGAGAGGTAAGTTGAGTTCTAAGCTCTTGCAGGGAAGCATTAAGTCGAGCTCGGGTTTGCTGCTTCGAGACAATGGAGTTGGACCTTGTGTGTGGAGCTTTACTGCTTTGAGTGATTCCGGACCCATTTACAGGTAATGGAGGTGTGTGTGTGTGTGTGTGTGTGTGTGTGTGTGTGTGTGTGTGTGTGTGTGTGTGTGTGTGTGTGTGTGTGTGTGTGTGTGTGTGTGTGTGTGTGTGTGTGTGTGTGTGTGTGTGTGTGTGTGTGTGTGTGTGTGTGTGTGTGTGTGTGTAAAATGCCCCCTGTACCTTGGATGCAGGTGGCAAGAACCTGAATCCCCTACCCACCACTATTTGTAAAAAAATTGCAGATTTTTGCCTCATATTTGTTCTGTTCCTCATAAAAGCTGTGGTTTCTGTATCTTCATTTTTCCCTGAAAAGGTTTGCAGTGCAGTGGTGCACTGGTAGCATTGTTGCCTGACAGCTACAGGTTCTCTGGTTTGATTCTTGGCTGGGGTGCCTTTTGTGTGGAGTCTGCATGTCCTCCCATCCCTTACAAAGATGTTTCTCCTTGCTCTGCTGAAAATTGGCTTTGTTTTGTTTCAAGTCAGACTAGTTTCCTGGTTAACAAATGTTTAAAAATAACATGCATTTGAATTTCAGACTTCATATTCTTCAGAAAGTACATGGTAAAACAAAACATTTTATTCTAGCAATTGTCTAAGTTTATAACATGGATATTTTAAATTTGCCCATATTTTTTGGGACTGTATTCCCCCATTATTGGCCTGGTCCAGGTATTTTGTGCTAAGGTTGAGTGCTATTGTGAGAACTGAATTCACTGGATATGTTTGGCAGCTGTATTCCCACATTATTATCTATTTTTTCAGGTGTTTTTTGCTAAGAGGTTGACAGCTGTGGTGAGAACTGAATTCACTAAATGGTAGCCATTTAAGTTTATCTTCCTCTATTTCAGCTGATTTGGCATAGTGGTATGTTTCTTTGACTGTTTTGCACAGGGTCCCCTGGGTTCAAGATGTGGCAGTGAAATGTATGATGGTAACACAGCATTTTATCCTAGCAACTTTCCGACATTATACAAGCAATGTTTAAAATGTGTCCCTGGTTTTTGGCCTTTTGTCCCCCCCAATAAATTTTGGCTTTTTTCAGATTTCTTATGCTGCAAAGTTCAGAGATACAGCTGAGTGTCGAGTAGATTTTACAAGGAGCTAAGAGCTGCAGGGGAACAAAAATTTAGTGCTGCTTATGCTAAGTCTGCTTGCATTGTTAATAGCACAACAGGTAGTGTACTTGTGTTTGATGCAGAAAGCTGTGGGTTCTACTCCCACAATAGATATATGCATTGCTGATACTGTACTGTGTTGTAAAGGCGGTGGATGCTGCAGTCCTTCTTGGCAAAGATACCTAGTAACTATGAACCTGTTATCAGTTTGCTATCCATTCCCTATTGCGCTATTACTAGCTACTCATTTTTTTAATGCATGCAACATAGACAATTTATTCTTCAAGGGCAACAGGCACTTTATTTGTAGATGAAACAATGACATATAAAGTTGTTTGCTAGCAGCAACCTCTTTATTAGTTACAGATTTCTTTAATGTGGATTTTACTACTTCAGAGATTGTGCATGTTTACTGATACTGGTGGACTATAGAAGGTTGAGTAGACTTTTTATGATGGAAGTTTTCTGTACTGGGCAGTTTTGTCATTGGTGCATGCATTTTGTTTCATTGTTTGCTGGAAAAATGTTCAAAACAATAAATTTAAAATGCCCTCTAACAACTGTACTGTATTGTACAAGGAGTATAATGTAATACAGTCAGGAAGGTGTATCAAAGAGCATGCGTATGTTTTATGTTCAAGGGGCCTATGATTTTTAAAACAGCCCAGAGTTAATCTTTATCTGCCACTGGCAAAATGTATTCTCTTTGAATGTGGGTTTCAATGCTGTTTCAATGCATGTGAGTTTCAAGGGCAGAGAAGTTTTAATGCATTGCTTTGTTTAACAGATATCTATTAGGGTTTGTGCTGTCAAATGCAAAATAAAACTTTCAAATGAAATCTAAATCATTGCAGAAGTAAAGCAGTATGCACATTACAGTGTTTATGGTAAATGGGGCAAAATAACCAAGGAATGGAACATTGGAATGGCTGCAGGGGGGGAGGCTCCTTCGACCATGATTTTATGAGGGGGGAGAAGGGTAGCGAACTCAGACAGCCCCGGTTGTACTTTACCTCTCAGTTGTCCATATTTTTGCAGAATGAATAGATATTTGCTTCTTATTTTTGGTTTGTTCCTCATAAAATTTGTGGTTTTCTAGCAAATAATTTAGGAATGAAGTCACTAAATGACAGACATTGAGTTTCAGATGTCATAACCTTCAGAAAAATGCATGCTAATGCAAGACCTGTTATTCTATCAACTGTCTTAAGTTTATACAAGAGCAATTTTTAGTAGTGTTTGTATGTTCCCCCAATATATTTGGCCTTGTCCAGATTTCCTGCATTAAGAGGTTGAGAGGTACGTGCAAATTGCTTTGTAGAATTAGGAATATCCAAACCTCTCAATTGTTCCCAATTTTGGCTCAAAATGTTTCTCTCCCCTAATAATCCCACCTCAAAATGGCAATTGTGGAAGAAAACGTGGAGGGTTTACAGTTATATATATAACTGTAATTATCAGAGTTATAGATTACTTTTATTTCAGAAATGCATGTAGATGCTCTTATTTTGTTAGCTGCTCAAGTTAACAGTGTTAATATTAAAAAGGTGTCCCTTTTGACAGGTTCCCAGCTGTATTGTGTGGCAACTTTACATTTTTGCATCACATTTTTGGTCTGTTTTTCATAAAATTGTGGTTTTCTGGCAAATTAGTGGCAAGTCGTTAGAGACTGAAGTTAGAAAATAATGGCAGACATTTGAGTTTCAGATTTCATACCTTTCAGAAAATTTGTACTAATACCTACTACTGTTCTATTATCTAAGTTAATAAGAGCAATATTTAAAAATTGTCCTTATTTTTGGGCCTGTGTCCCACTTCTAGTTCTATGTATGGCTTTGTCCAGATTTCTTGCTCTGAAGTTGAGAGATATGAGTGTCAGAGCCATCACTGTCATCCAGAGACATTTCAAATTGTGACATACTTGTTGCACCCCACTCCCCATTGTAGTGGCTCTGGATGTGTCCAAGGAAGGCAAGGAGCAGTTATGCAGTGTAAGTGTGCAGAGTATTCCCCCATCCAATGTAGACCACAAGTACGACTGTGGCTTTTCATCTGTCCTTGATTTTGCAGAATGTTCTGGTTTTCTGTCATATTCATATACTGTTGATTTATGCTTCTTATTATTCAGGAAATGCATGCTGTCACAGTGCCCTGTTTCTCTGTTTAAGTAGCAATGATTTAATGACCGTCAGGTAAACTTGTTGGAGCTTGTAAGATGCAAGTAAACTTTAATCAGCATACTGTTAAAGAATTACCAGCATTGAAAGCCTTTTTGTTGTTGCCATGCAAAGAATATTTACATAACTAGATAATGTATAAGCCTTGGGTATTGAAATGCATATGACAGTATTTGTAATAAAAGGACAGGATTACAGTATTTTCAGAAGCTCATAACATTTATTGGAGACTTGCAGTCATCTTTTGTTGGAGACTTGCAGTCATCTTTGCAGGCTTACCCGTAAACTAAACAGAATGCCAATCTATCATGTGTGGTCCATAACTTATGCAGGAATCCTTTAAGCAATTTATCTTGAGCTTGTTTCTTGTTTGCTGTTCATTTTTTACTTTGATCATATCTTCCCCATGAAACAAGTAGATAGTTGTGTCAGGCAGCAGGTCTTTTTTGGATAAGAAACATTTTTACAAGTGGGGGTATCACAGAGATTGCTATTTTCAGCATGTTACTTGATAATTTTATAAAGCTGAATATAAATTATAATTAGAACTGCAGTGCAAGGAGTAGTGGTTTGAGTTGAGTGCTGCTTGTTTTTTTTTACTTGATTTTGACTGGCATTCCAGTAATGTATTTAAAAAGTAATTTATTTTTTCATGCCTCGCAACCTCTTTCCATCTGGATATTAAGTAAGTTGTCATGTAGTTAATGCATTGAAATATTTTTTTCTTCTATACTTCATTTTGTCTTGATTAGACTCTCATAATGACTGTTTGGCATCCAGGGCAGCGTATTTAATTAAAGTTCCAGTTGTTGTGGTTTTGAGCATAGCTCCACCCCTTTGTAGTTGGCCACACCCCTTCCCATTGGCCCCACCCATTCAGCTGTCTCCTGCAGCCCTCCTTTAATTTGAAGTCACCAGCCACCACTGCTGGTAACTGCAGTATTACCGTAAGACTTTGTAGTTCTTCAGCAAGTCTTCAGGCTTCTCTGATTAAGTATTTGCTATGTGTAGTTCTTGTCTGGTCTATATATCTATCAAGTTCATATTTTTATAGGGGTACACTTTGTTCAGAGTCTTCTCCCCTTCTCCGAGATACAGCAGTCTCAAGGTTAATATGTAAGTAGAAGGAGTGGACGTTTAAGCTACCAATATCAGGGGGTATAGGGAACAAATTATCCCACCAAAAGGTTTAAAAGGTGCATTTTCAAAATTCAAACACAGATTAATTTTTGAAATTCCAAAACTCGGAGTACTGGGTCTCGCATTTCCCATGGGGGGAGGGCACTTCTGGAAAGTGTTAAGTGAGTTTGAGAATTCGTGTTTATTCTGTCTGAATTACTTTTTATTTTTCAAAATGCAAGGATTCACTTTATTGTGTCCTGCACTTCTGACAGGGAACCCCATATGTATATGTGTGTATATATATATATATATATATATATATATATATATATATATATATATATATATATATATATATACTCTTATGCTGTTATAGTGCTATTATTGTGGAATTTGTCATATGAGTATCTCTCTAATTTCAGTAAGTAGGTCAAGACTGAAAAGTCCTGCTTAATGTCTATAAAATAAATAATGAAAAAAAAAACAAATAGACAGTACCCATTTTCAGTGGAGTATCAGAGAGAAAGGACAGAGAAAGAAAATTTCCAGAAACAATTTTGTTTATATACTGTATGTATGTATATATATATATATATATATATATATATATATATATATATATATATATTAATAATAAGTTATAAATCAGGTAATGGATATACATGACTTGATGAACAATTAAAATAATAATTTAACAAATACAATAAGAATCACTGTAGACGGATTATGCACAAAGAGCATGGCAGAGTTTTAGTTTTGTCACACAAGGGACAACAAAAGATGACATCAGAAATGCAAGAAAAACAAGTAATATATACGGAACATTAGAGACACAGAACCAGAAATATAAAGTAACATCAGTGACTGTTAATGCAAATCACTGGTTTCTGTACCATTATAATAGAACAATAATAGAACAAGTGTACACTTCATAAACATTTTAAATAGGATCTCTAAGTAGAGGGATTCACTATACAATCTCAAAATATTGAAATATCGAATTTCAGTATCCCGAGACTGTATAGTCAAAAGTGCAGTTACATGAAACTGCACTATATCGAATGCGGAAATGTTGAATCTGCTGTTGTGGTGTCCTGTTCGTGACATGTGGTGTATGGATTTAGCTGGGGATTCAGATAAGTGGTGTTTTCGTAAGGGTATTGGGTAGGGATTTTACTGCGTGTGAGTGTGTGTAGTGGTGGGTTTTATGTGTTTGTGTTTTTATTGTGACCTTGGAGTTAGTATATATAAGTGGGGGGTGGGGGTGCAGGGGGCTTGCCCCCCTGCTTATAGGAAGGATAGGTATGTTTGTATGTTATGTTGTGTTTGTGTGCATTGTTTTGTTTCTTGTAGTGTAGTTAGGTAGGTGTATGTGTGTTTGTGTGGTGGTGTTTGTATGTGTATGGTCATGATTTTGATTTTCTCATTTGTAGATTTTTGGTTATGTGGATTTTCGGCTATACAGTCTCGAGATACTGAAATCTGATATTTCAATATTTCGAGATTGTATAGTGAATCCAAGTAGAGATATTTAATGCATTTCTGTAGTGACATAACTACACTGTCTGGATAAAGCCTTTTTAATGAGTTTTAATATGTACTTAGAAGGCATTTCCTTTATGTGCAAGTGAAAGGCTGCTGCAGATCTTGCAAATATGGACTTGACAAAAATAAATCAACATATCCGTTTTTGGGTTTAGGTGTAGATAAATATAGAAGGCCCATGAGCTGACACAAGGTTACATTGTGGGTGGAGCCATTCTAGTATATGAGAAAGTAAAGGGTCATGTGGTCGCGTGGGTTTCCTGCAGGTGTTCCGGTTTCCTCCCACATCCCAAAGACATGCTGTAGGTGGTTTGGACACTCAAAATTGGCCCTAGGTGTGAGTGCGTGCATGTGTGTGCCTTCTGTGGAAGTTTGGGTGCTGGGCTAGCAACTCAACACCATAAAAACTCCACTGCCAGTCATGAGTGGACAGGTGATCCACTGTGGCGACTCCTAACTGGGAAAAGCTGAAAGAAGAAGAAGAAGTACAAATTTTACTTGAATTAGAGAGACAGAGGTTGATTGAATTCATGGCACTAAAAACTCTGAAGTGAGCAACAGTAGTGTGCCCTAGCATGGTGACCTAATGCAAATCCTGAAGACTTTATTTAATCGGTGTTCAGCATAAAAAGCTACAGGTTTTCTTTTCTCCAACAGTTATATTCAAAGAAGAGAACATTTATAGATTAAAGAGAAGAACATTAATATAGTACCATGAAATCAATCTTTTTCTGCCAAACCTCAGATAACTAGCAATCAAAATTAATTTTTTCAACATTTCAAAAATGTTTCTTCAAGTTTTCAGTATAAAATAATACCTCTCTAAACCTGTAAAATCACAGTCATGAAAGATAGTGTTTGAAAGCTTCATATTTATTCTGGGGGGGTGAGAAGGTGAGAAAGAAGACACACCAAAAACCCTGTTAACTTACAATGAAATTGTCTTTCCTTTGATAACTTATCTATTTTATATTATATTATATTATATATTATATTATTTTATATTATATTATTTATACCTTTGGAGTGTGCTCTTGTATTAAAATCATCAGTCCCAAATATGTTTATAATCATAGGAGAGCCATTTTTTTCAAAATATTTTTATTAATTTTATAACACAATAACTTAACAGTATAGTAACAAGAAAAAACAAACTATATACAATGCCCATAACAATTAAAAAAAGCAATGCACATAAGAAAACACTTAATATTTCTCTAAAATATTAGACAATTTTGTCCAAGCAATTAAATGATGAGTTGTGTTGTTAGTCCTTGCATTTATAGTACCAACCTCATTTTTACAAATGTATTTCACAAGATGAACAAACTCAACTTTAAAGACAAGAATAGATTGGTATTTCCAATTTTTAGTACAAATTTCCTTGCTATAAAGAGGATAGACCATAGTAAAAATGTTTGGTTTTTAGGAATGACTTCAGGAACAGGAACATTGAAAAGGATAAGGGAGTCAGGAATAATACAACTGGCATTCCATAGAGCTTTATAAAGGTATTCAGTCAGCACCTCCAGCATTTCATTTCATCTTTCTTGTATATTATTGCTAGTCTATATGGGGTAAAAAAACATCTATGTAAAAATTTCCATGTGTATACATGCCAGAAGATGGAATATGTGGATTCCTTTGCTGACTGTAAACAAAGTTTTTTATCTTTTTCTGAGAATACTTATTTATTAACTTCACTTGAATAATTCCAGAAAGAAACATTTGTTTTGCTAAAATCATTTCTGAGAATTTATAAATAACAGATATGTATGAAGTGTTTTGGGTGAGCTATTAATACTTGTTGAGATAAAATACAAGATTTTAAGTTGCTCTTATTGTATGCCTCTAATTAGGGTACAAAGTTAGTATGTAGAAAATCCTTACAAGGTTGGGTACAAACTATATCCGCTGATCAGATAGACTGCAGAACTTATTTTATTAGCTGAGAAAAATTAATTCCAATATAATAGGTCACCCTTCTTAAATTCTACATTTTCTGAGTATCAGAAGACATCAAACATTCATTTGTGTAGGCAATAGGAAGCATCATTATCAATAAATTCTTACTCAATTGATTATAGAACACAAGCTTTTTAAACAACAGCAATATTTGGTTTGTAAGAGGTGTAAGAACAAGTTTTGACCTTTCACTTTGAATGTATATCTTTAAAATCCATATAAAGATGTTTGTATATATTTGAGTATATGGTTCAAGCAATGTCCTATTACTGTTAAGAAGCAATGTTTAATGTATTGATTTCCAATGTGATGTATAAGAAGTATTATTCCAATGCAACACTATGTTAATAAATGCAGAGTTTAAATAAAAATCAATATTTGGAAACCCTATACCTCCTTCATCCCAGCTTGTGGTGTGCCAGAGAAGAGAAATTACTGGTTCTTGGGATGCCAAAGGAAGCTGAGTAATAAGTTATTAATATTCTGTTTAATTTTGGCAGGTGGTGAAATTATTAAAGCTTGGCCAATGAATAAGATTTTAGGCAACAGTATCATTTTGATTAAAGTTAGTCTGCCTTTAAATGTGAAGAAGAGTTTGTTCCAACTGTCAATTAAACTTGTAATTGAGTTTATAAGTTGTTGGTAATTAGATGTGAGTGATTTTTTTATAATTAGATTCAATAATACTACCTCGATATTTAATATGCGTGCCCTACCAGTTTATGTTCCTTTTTTATCTAAGTTTCATAGTAGAATTTTTATTCACTGAGAGTGCCTGAGTTTTATTGTGACCAGAAATGTTTGCAAAGAAGTCTAGCTTATGTAATAGGTGATCTATTGAATTTTCAATATCATTAAAAGTTATTAAAATGTCATCAGCAAACAGTTGTATCTTGGGGATAATTTGTCTGACACTTTATATAATTTAACGCTGTCATTATTTCTAACACAACTTGCAAGGGACCCAATTGCTAAGGCAAAGACTAATGGGGAGAGGGGGCAACCCTGTTTAGTACCTCTTAAGATTTTGAATTGGCTAGATAGATAAGATCCAACCTTTACATAGGCTATGGACTTTTCATGTAGTTTTTTAAATTAATCCTATAAAGTTTGGGGAGAAATTGTATTTTTGCAGAGCTTTAAACAGATATGGCCAACAAAGAGAGTCAAAAGCTGTATCTATATCAAGGCTTAAAACGGAAAGCTCGTTTTTTTCTTGTTTGCTAAGTTTATTAAGGAAAATAATCTAAGTCTTGAACTTTTCTGTTTTTGATAAAAGTAGTTTGGTCTTCCTGAATTAATATTGGAAGAATATTGTTTAATCTGTCTGCTAAGATAGACATAAATAACTTGTAAACAATGTTAAGGAAAGAAATTAGCCTGTATAAAGTGCAAAGGTCGGTCTGTTTATTTGGTTTTAAGATAGGAAAGAAGAGGGAGGGATGCTTGCTGTACTTTTAACTTCTTGGAATTCATTGAGTAAGATTTTCAAGATGTTATTAGGTAGGAGCTTGGAAAATTCTAGAATTAAACCATCCAGCCCTGGCGCCTTTCTGTCTTAAGAGTTTGCATTTGTTCCTTTAATTCTTTAAAGGAAAAGGGTTTATTTATGCTGTTAATATTGTGTTTTGATAACTTCTTTTGAATATTATTAGCAAGAAAGTTGTCTATACTTTTATCACTTGTAAATGAGTTATTATTATTAATATTCTTGTAATGGTTTTTAAAGCATAATAAGATAATTTTTAGATCTGTAGCTTTAATAGTCTTCTTATTTCTAGTATATATTATTTCTCTTATATGACTTCTTTCATTTAAATATTTAGATCTAATCGCAATCCTATGCATACTCTTGGGGTTAACTGAGTGGGGCTGTAATCTGATTCTTTCCAGATTTATTGATATTTTATGCTGTATGATATAGAGATATTCCTTGTTTAGTTTATGTGTCTGATAATGCAGATCTGTCATTTGCTGTAAGTTTTATTTTTAGTTCATCAGTTTTTGTATGTCCACCAGTTTTTTATCCCACTCTTTCCTTTTATTTATATACCAATTTTGACTTTATCATGTAAGACTACCTTTAAAGTGTCCCATAGGATAATATCTGAAACCTCTCCATTATTATTGGCATCTAGGCAAAGCTTTATTTCATCTAGAAACTATTCTTTAAATCCTAATACTGTTACTAGGTAAGCAGCTAGTCTTTTGCAGAAGTTTAAGGGGTCAGTATTAAGTGTTACATTGAAGGTGATAACATTGTGGTCAGACATAGGGCATGATGGCAGCACTACATTATCAGTTTTGGCCAATAAAGAACTGGTTACAAAGACTTTGTCTATGTTGGTCTGTGTGTTAAACCTGTAAGAGTAGTGAGAATACTTCAGGGAGGATAATATTTTTATACCATCAATGTCAATTAGGTTTCTGTCTTTTATGTAGTTATTCAAGTGCTTGGCAACAGGGTACATCTTGAAGGGTCTAAAACCTGTAGTATCAGTGGTGGACATGATAAAATTAAAATCACCTGCTAATAGTAACTCACATTTAGACTTTAATGTTATGGTGTCTAAATGTTTTTTTTCACAGTTTTAGGCCCAATAAACTGCGGTGGTGGTGCTGCGGTAGCATTGTCGCCCCACAGTAAGACGTTGTCCTGTTCGATTCTCAGCAAAAGCATCTTCTGTGCGGAGACATGCATGAATGGGCGCACCTTCGTTGAAGGTTGTGCATCAGGGCTGGCAACTCGGCACATAAAACTCTACTGCCAATCATTAGCGGACTGGTGTTCCGCTCTGGCGACCCCTAACCGGGAAAAGCCAAAAGACACAACAATCCAGTATCCAGTAGGTGTTTGTGAAAGTGTACATCTTTGTATCTAGTTTTAATATGACTAAAACAAGCAAACCATCATTGCTCAAATATGAGTCAACTGTTTCTGGAATTCTCATTGATTTTCTGTGTAAAATTAGGACCTTACAAAAATCTTATAGCCCTTAAAAGTTATTTTTTTTTAGATCTTCTGTTACTAAGTGAGATGCTTGAATGAATGCAAAATCTGCTTTATGTAGCATTAAATATTTGTTGACACTACTAATTTTCATGGGATTGTTCAACCCATTCAGATTAATAGACATTATGTTAAATGTTATCAATTGATGGAGACTGCTATTATAAGTAAACTGAAAAGTGCTTTCCATGATTCATTATGACAAATACAATTTTTAAAACTGTTATGGACAACTTAAAAACTCTAAATGTGGAAACAATAAAACTGTACATTTTAACAACCTTCGCATGGATAAACTAAATCCAAGCTTACTATAGCTCTCATAGAAGCCACAAACTAAACCTCTCATAACATCTAGTAGAAATTCCTACCTATTGCAGGTTAATAGCAAGCAGAAGGGAAAGTGCATGTACATTAAAAACATACAAAAGGAGAAATTCAATTTAATATACCATGTATTCATGAACTAAGAATATGAAGCTGTATAGAATATATTGAATTTTTTTATCTAAGCAGACTAAATAAGATAAATTGATTAATCCTAATAATTATTTTTCCTATGAGTAAATACAGGACTAAAATGTCATTAAAGCTGAGAGAAAAAATGCATTTAAAACCGTCACTGTCAGGAACATACTTGTAATTCTTATTTAAATATAAATGCAGTTCAGATTAAATAAATCACTATTTACAGAAAAAACATATGCTTATAAGACTTTTTTAGATAAAAATAATTGCTAAATGAATGAAAACACAGTTCAAAATTATCATTCCTGAATTTGATTGGCTGAGTTCAATGAAAAGAAACATGTTCAAAGGTCATGCCTACTTACTGAAATACATCACAGATTGTTCCTCCTGGGTCTGGGAGCTAATTGAAGCATTTAGAAGCTGGAGCTTGTCACATAAGTTGTCAAAAATCCATCAAAAAAGTAAGTAGGTGGAATTTTCTAGTAAAGTGGAGCTGTTAAGCATAAAAACACTTGTGGATGTTAATACCAGCCACAAGCAATGTAAAAGAGCCATTTTTGAAGCAATAACTTATAAAATGGTAAATATTTAAAATAAAAGCTCCAAATTACCAACCATGCACATCTATAAGATATATTAGTTAAATGAAGCACACTGTAGAAGTTTATTTAAGTAGTAAACGCATGTATAACAATAAAATGTCACCGCTTTTTTTTTAAATACTTAAAAGTAACAGTAAGCATTTCTCTCTGCTGCAGTGATTAAATACTATGACACCATGACTAAAACAGAAAGGGAAGGCATATACATGAAAAAATAAATTTAGGATCTAAAGAAAATATATATGGATATGTGAAATGAGTGAGTGATTTTAGGGTCTATATTATATATTTGAAAGTTTCAAACATCGAACACCATATGGTCGACACCATATGAGCGATGTTTGAAATTTCGAAAATATAATAAAAAAAAAATAAATAAAAAACTATACTTACCTAAATGCTGTAGGCAGGGGGCAAGCCCTCCTGCACCTCCATGTGGGGGGCTGCACCCTCCATACACCAGCAACTTAAATATTCCTACTCCAAGATCGTACTGCATTGAAGTAAAGAAAAATATTCCCTACTGCGATTTCTGTGTTACGCGTGCAATGTTTCGATTTATTTATTTATTTGTTTATTTATTTATTTATTTGCAGTTGCTTAACCAGGATAGTCCATTGGGCCAATAAGAACCCCTTTTCAATGGAGTCCTGGGGAGAAAAGCTCTGTTACACCAGTTACAATTAAATTTTAGGTTACATTAAGTACAAAAAACAAACATTGCATTTGTAAATATACAGTTTCTTGAAATGGAATAGTACAATTAGAGAATTAGAAGTTATTTACAACTGGTTTATTATTTGCTACATGCAAATATGAAATTAGAGTCTGGAATAAATGAGATAGTTGCCTTTAGGCAGAGGGAAATAGGCTATGTGGGGTGGGAGCAAGAGCATTCCCACTTGTATGTTAGATGTGAGTGAAGTGATTTTTTAAAGGAAGAGAGGTTTGTGGTGGTACTGATGGAGGGAGGGAGTTCCATAGGCGTGCCAAGGCAAAGGACAGGAGGTTTTGTCCTGGGGGATGAAGAGGTTTGTACAATTCTATTAGGTTTTGGTTGTTAGATCTTAGGAGTCTTTCTGTGTGGTGCATTTTAAAGGTAGAGAAAAGGGAGGGACACAGGGAGGGGTGAAAAATGAGTTTGTGTGCATAAGTAAGTTGAGTATAGGTGAGATAGTTGGGTAGTTCTAGCCAGTTTAGTTTGTGGAGAGATGCACAGTGATGGGTTGATGATTTGTGGCTAGTGGCAAATTTGGAAATTTTATTCTAACAAGAGGAGTGTTTTGTCTTGAGAGAGGATTGTAGGTTTGTTAGGAGAGGGGCATCATAAAGGAGGGAAGGGATGAGAAATGTAGTAGCGAGAGTGAGCTTAGTAGATGCAGTGAGGTAGTGATTATGGCAGTATAGCATGCCAAGTTTTTGGTGGGGTTTTTATGTTTAGTTGTAGATGGGAACTGAAGTTAAGCTGGTCATCGATGTGGACCCCTATTAGTTTGGTTTCAGATACCAGTTCAAGAGGTGTGTTGTTCTAATAGTGATGGAGAATAGGTTTCTATCAATGGTGGTGATTTTAGAGGGGGTAAATACCATGAGTTTGGTTTTTGATGCATTGAGTGCTAGCTGTAAGCTTTAAGAGAGTGGGGATGGATGTGACAGCACAGATTATAATTGAATCATCTGCGTATTGAATAAGCTTAGCATAAGGGAATGAACGGAAGAAATCATTTATGAATATATTGAAGAGTAGGGGACCCAGTATGGAGCCCTGGGGGACACCAGTGGGGGTGTTAAGGAAAGAGGAGATGGCCTTTTTCCACTTGACTGCTTGTTGCCTGTTAGAGAGGTAGCTGGTGAACCAAATGAGAGAGGAAAGGAATAGGTTTAGTTTAGAATGTTTAGTAAGGAGAAAGTTGTGAGAGATGGTATCGAAGGCAGTAGAGAGGTCAAGTAGGAGGGTAGATACAGTAAAGTCATAATCCCTGACTTTATCCACAGTTTCCAGGAAGGATAGGAGAGCAGTCATAGTACTGTGACTGGGTCTGAATCCGTGTTGGGTGGGAGCTAATAAGTTATTATCTACGAGGTAGGGAAGGAGTTGAAGATGGATACATTTTTCTAGGAGTTTAGAGATGGAAGAGAGGATGGCGATGGGACGAAAGTTTGTAATATTGTTATCATTGCCTTCTTTGTGCAGGGAAATTATGAAAACCCTTCTTCCAGTGTTGGGGTACAAAACCTTCTTGGATAGAGCGATTGATTAGGATACTGATGGGGAAGGCAATGACTTCGACAGCTATGCTAGGGAAGGATGAGGGAATGTTATCAGGGGCATTGGAGCATGGTTTTAGTTTTTGCAGGAGTTTTTTTATAGTAGAAGTTGGAATGGGTTTTATGGAGAATGGTGGGGGTTGGGAAGAGAGGGTAGGAGAGTGTCGAGGTGAGGGGGTGACAAGAGAGAAGATGCAGAAGTGGAGGGTGAAGTGTTATTAGAGAAGGATGAGGTTAGTTTGGAAATAGAGTCTATGAAAAAAGAGTTACATTTGGTGGCCAGATCTATATCTGATGCATTTGGGTCAGGGCTTGGAATTTCTGTTGTGCTGGCTTTTAGGAGGGTAGTAATATCTTTCCAGAATTTTTGTGGACTGGTTTTATGGTTGCTTTGAAGTAAGGAGAAGTAATTCTGTTGGTCTGCTGTAATAAGCTTTTTAACTCTGTTACGAAGTGTTTTGAACTTATTAAGGGTGGTGGGAGTTTTGTTTCTTTGGTAACATGCCCAGGCTTTGTCTCTAAAGCACATGGCAGTTAGTGTGTTTTTGGTTAGCCAAGGGGCAGTTTTGTTTCTTATTCTTTTGGTTTTCATGGGGGCAAAGCTATCTAACAGTTTTAGGAAAGTTGAATTGAAGTGGGCAACAGCATTTTCCAAGGGTAGAGTTTTTAGAGGGTTCCAGTTTAGTGATTTTAGGGAGTCAGAGAAGGCTTTGGGGTTGAAGTTTTTTTAGGTAGCGAGTGGTGATGTAATTATGAGTTACATGTAAGGGTGAAGGAAGATGCCTTGTAAAGATGGGGAGGCGGTCGCTGAGGGAATCAGGAGGAGTCCCACTATCAGGGTAGTAATGGGGGTGAGAGACTAAGATCCAGTCTAGGGTGCTACCACTGTAGAAGTCTTTAGAGGGCCTGGTTATGGAGTTGATGAGCTTTGAGTAATTATATAGGTTGATGTTTAGGAGGTGTGAAGGGGACTGAATGGAGGACCAGTTAATGTTTGTGTCTCCCAGGATTATAGTTTCATTGCTGATACTGGTAGAAAGCCAGGAGAGGATATCTTCGAGTACTGAGATATTGTCTCCAGGGGGAATGTAAAGGGAGGCTATGCATAAGTGTTTGCGTCTATTTAATTGAAGTAGAGCTAGTATTAATTCTGCGGTGGCAAAGTAGGGAATGGGTTTATTATAGGGAGTAATGGATAGGGAGGATGAGTGGAATAAAGCTATTCTGCCACCCTTTCTGTGGGCCCTGTCTTTTCTGATGATGGAGTACTTAGGTGGTACTATTTCAGCATCTTTTATATGAGGTTTTTACCAGATTTCTGAGATAGCTAAGATGTCAGGTTTGTTGTAGAGTAGCCAGGCATGTAGGTTGGGAATATTGTTAGCTATGCTTTGGGCATTTAGAGAAGCTAGTAGGATGGATTTGGATGTAGAGGAGGAGGTGTTTGGGCCGGGGTTAGGGTGTATATCTCCAGATAGAAGTATGGTTGTTAGATGTTGGATTATGCTGAAGTGGTGTTTGGATTGCTTTGTTTCTAGGTTGTGTATTATTAGATTTGTGAGGGTTTTGGAGATTAGAGGGGGGCTAGAGATTTTATAAGGCGTGATTAGTTTGTAGTGGAAAAATAGATAGTTGTTAATAGGATACAGGCTGGGGGATATTGAGCTAAATGAGTGTGAGTGTATTGTAGGGAGAGAGTTGGTTGTATGAAGAAACGGTGAGTGGGTAGTAGTGCTGAGCTGGGTAAGGTAGTAGATGTAGATAAGATTCAGAAGAAGTAGTAGTTGAATAGAGAAGGATGAATGTTTTGTAAGCATGTTGAGATTTAGATAAGGTAGATATATGGTGTTGAGAAAGGTATAAGAGAAGGTATTGCTTTATTAAGATGGGAGGGATGGGTGAGGTGATAGATGGTATGTAGTGGAGGGAGTAGGAAGTGAAGGATGGTGAAAGGGGTGGTGTTTAATAGGTAGGGAGGAAGTAGGAGTGGTTATGTGAGTATATGTTTACAGCCCCTGGGGGTGGTTGGGAATTGGGGGTAGGGTAGGGGAGCAGAGTGAGCCTGTAGGGCAAATGGAGCGGGTAAGAGCAGGAGAACTGGCTACATCAGAAAGAGTTTCAGTAACTGCAGAGATATTAACTAAAGCAAGTAGGTAAGTAGTACCTTAATTTAGAGGAAAGTACTTTAGTAGTTGTAAATGAGGGTAGTTTCACAGGGAGGGAGGGTGGTGGGTGTGTAGTAGCTGTAGAATGGAGAATAGGACTTAAATAATTCTACCAGCTTATGGTATAATGGGAAAAGTCTGGAGATAGGTGGTAAGACTAGGTTTATATGGTAAAATGCTGCTACCTAGTGGCAGAGAGAGAGAGATAGTGTAATGTAGGGATAAGCAGTTCCTTTATATAGTAATGTATTCTGGGTTTGAGAGATACCGGAGGGGGAAGAGTGGCAAGTGGTCTGCGGTAGGCTGCTGAGAACCACACACACGGATGGGCAGCTAGTACATGTGAGTATTAATAGATAGTGCACAACTAGTTAGTTGTGGGCTACTTACATTCAAAGTCTTTAGTTGGAAAATCCACACAGCAGTAGCTCTCTTATGCAGCCTGGCTGGCAGGGAACAATTCTGGGTGTCTTCTTGGGTTTGACCAGAGGTATCTTTGTACCCTAAAGGCAGAGAGGGAGCACCCAGGATGGTTTACTGAAAAAGAGAGAGAGAAAGACAATGAGTTAGGTACCTGGGAGTGATACATGAGAAGGTTGAGGGAAACAGGCAGAAATTAAGTGAAGAATCTGAGGAGAAATAGGTGTGGAGAAAGGTAAATGTGGATGGAAAGTAACGTAAAAAAAGCTGCAGACAAAGGCCAAACAACAATTCAGGCAGGCAAAACACTTATAAATGTAGTCCAAGCAATATACAACTCTATATTCTATACTGTATAACTCTATGACTATAGTCCAAGCAAAGTACAAGTACCCTAGCCCTTTTAGGGAGGAAGGGTTTAACTGTATTAGGTAAATATATGCACCAATAATCAAATACAGTTACAGCAGAGCATAAGATACATACACATATCCACATACAGTACATTTGCAATGTACGAGAGTAACTAAATCAGTGAAATTATGCAAGTATAGTATCAGTAAGTAAACAGTGCAATTATGCAAGTACAGTGTTAGTGAGGATACCGGCATGAATTGAGAGAAATATCAGCTATACCTTGCAAAAACATCAGTCTTTACTGTATGAGATCTATTCTGCCCATATGCCATGTTTACAGCTAATAATTAACAAAAACTGCTATATACTTAGCAGGAAAAAAATGCCTTTAGCACTCAGGAAAGCAGCATAGGTACCTATTACATATATAATAGCAGGCCGTTAAATAAAACAGCTGTCTATACCCCCATTTGTTGGTGTCCCTTGCTAGTCGTCTTGCCTAGCAGGCTGGATTCAATTAAAAATAAATCAGAACAGCTCAACGAGCTCCTCTAGCCCCAATAATATGTTAACAAACTCCACTAGTAAACTAAAAACGCCTTGGATGGCATCCTTATGCTGGTCATCTTGCCAGCAGGCTGAGTTCAATCAAATATTTACAGAAATAGCCCAACGAACTCCTCTGGCCCCAATAACAAGCCAATACAGCACAACGATCTCCACCAGCAGACTACAATCGCCCTTGTTGGCGTCCTAATGCTGGTCATCTTGCCAGCAGGCTGAGTTCAATCAAAAAATATAGAAACAGCCCAACTAACTCCTCTGGCCTCAATAACAAGCCAATACAGCACAACGATCTCCACCAGCAGATTACAAACGCCCTTGTTGGTGTCCTTATTCTGGTGGTCTTGCCAGCAGGCTGAGGTCAATCACAATTAACACACCAGTACAATGGACTCGTCTTGCCCCACTAGTAATCTGCTACAGCACAATGAACTCCATTGGCATACTACAAGTGCCCTTGATGGCATCTTTTGCATGTTTTGCCAGCAGGCTGAGTTCAGTAAAAAACACAACAGCACAAACAAACTCCTCTAGCCCTAATATTAAACAGATACAGCATAATGATCACCACTAGCTATTTGCAAACCCCCTTGTTGGCGTCCTATGCTGGTCATCTTGCCAGCGGGCTGAGTTCAAAGATAAAAGAACCACAACAGCACAACTAACTCTTCTAGCCCCTTTCATAAGCAGATAGGATACTGTCCCAACTTAAATGTACAGCAGCAATGGGCTAAAATGCAATCTGTTTAGGCATACAAATGCTCGTTATGTTATGGTCAGGACTAGACCGTTGTAAAACTAGAAACCATGTATCCAAGCAGTTATAATGTGTTAACAAACATTAAAGCACTACAAACTGTCCTATACCATTGTAAAACTAGAAACCAGGTATCCAAACAATTAATAATGTGTAAATATTCATGTAAAGCACATTAAGCTTTTCTTTGATGCAGACGCTGGTAAAAACCTACTGTTAGTGAGTTAAGCAGCCTAACCGCATGACCAATGCAAGGGAGAGTGTGGGCAGGATTCAAAAATGGCATCTCAGACCCTGTTGGCTATTAGTAAACATTCCAGGTGGGAAAACCTTGATAAAGGGGAGGGGTTAGACAGCGAGGATGTGGTAAGGCTGGAGGAGTGGAAATTGGGTGTAAGGAATACCTGGGAGTAGGAGGAGGGCTCAGGAGAACTGGCTACAGCAGAAAGAGTATCAGTAACTGCAGAGATATTAGCTAAAGCAAGTAGGTAAGTTCATAGGTTCATAGGTTCATAGGTAGGTACTAGGCTATTGGCTCTAGGGCCTATATAAGCCTAGCCAAAAATGTACCCTGGCTTTCGCCACCCAAGAAAATTATTTTCCTGTGCCACTGTCGAGCAGAGCCAAAGAAGTGATCCCTGGGGTCAATTTCCTAGTTCCCATCCAATCATCAAGATTTTTCTTGAAGAGTGCTAATGAGGAGCTTTGTTTGACTTAGATAGGTAGTCTGTTCCAGTGTATGGAAAGTCTCTGGGACAGGAATCTATCCCTCCAGCATGTTCTGTTTATTGTGGTGACAAGGTTTAGGTCCCTAGAGCGTGTAGCTCGGAGGGATTGGGATTTCTTTAAGTGGAGCATGTCCAACAGGTCTGGTTTTGACATTGCTTTGTATGTTAGGCAGAGATCGCCTCTGAGTAGGCGATATGTGACAGAATAAAGTTGGAGTTTTTTGAGACGGTCTGTGTAGGGCATCTGTTTGAGGCCAGTAATCCTCTTTGTGAGGTATTTCTGTGGCCTTTCCAGTTGTTGTAGATGTCTTGTGAGGTACATATCAAAAAAGGCATTGTACTATATAATGGGTCTAATGAGTGTTGAGTAGAGGGGACCAATGACATCTTTTTTTCTGGATGAGAAACCTATTGTGATGAGGTGAGCCACATAGAAGGATTTCCTGACCACTGTGGCGATGTGATTATCAAAGGAGAGACTATTGTCCACCTGTGTCCCAAGGTCTCTTATCACATTTTCGGTGTTAAGTAGACTACCAGCTATGTGGTAGTTCATGGGTACAGAGTTTTTACCAAAGGGGATGACAATACACTTTTTGGCATTGAGCTTCAGGCCATGGCTTTGACACCAGGCATCTGTCTCAGTGAGGCCCTTTTGTAGTATGTCCACATCATTAGGAGTTTCGATTATGGCTCCTAGTTTGCAGTCATCTGCAAACTTTGTCAGCCAAAGACCTTCTGTGTTAGCCTGTACTTCAGAGAAGTAGATACCAAACAGGAGAGGACACAGGACTGAACCCTGTGGTACTTCACTTGTCATTGGTCTGAAGTCAGATTTGGAGTCTGCTACTTTCACAGTGTGGGTTCTGTCCATGAACCAGTTGGCAACCCATCTTGTAACATAGGGATTTATACCTAGTTTAGTGAGCTTATCTATAATTCCAGAGTGGGGGATGGTGTTGAAAGCCTTGGCGAGATCTAGATAAGCTGTGTGAACTACCTTACCCTCATCTATGACTTTGGTGACTGCTTCAAAGAAGTCATTCAGGTTTAGGAGACATGATCTGCCTTTTACAAATCTGAACTAGGTAGGGTCCAGAGTTTGGAGATTACCAGTGTCTTTGTTTATGAGTTCCATGATGATATGTTCCATGGCCTTGCAGACCAGACTCGTCAGGCTAATGGGGCAGTAGTTTCCGGGGTCCATCGTGGCCCCCCCCCCCTTTGTGGAGTGGGATAGCCATCGCAGTGCGCCATTCAGTGGGCACAAAGCCTGAGGTGAGGCTATGATTGAACATGGTACTTAGGTAGGGTGCCAGTTCATTCTGTAGTTCGTGTAGAATGCAGCCTGGGATATTGTCAGGTCCCATGGATGCTGTGTTCTTGGCTTTGGAGAGTGTGTTTTTTTACCTGTGCAGCCATGATTACAGGAACTTTGCATTCTTCCGGTATAGAGATGGGCCCTCTAGGGGGTGAGAGGGAGGTAAAGTTAGCACTGAACCTATCTGCCAGGATGTTGGCAATATCAGTTGGTTCTGTATATTTAGTGCCATTGTGCTGTAATTCAGAGCAAATCTGAGTGTTGCCATTGAGATTCTTGACATAGCTATAGAATGCTTTGTGGTTGTCTTTAGAGTCAGTGGTAATTTTGTTTTTGTAACTAGCTTTGGAGGATTTTATGAGGGATCACAGCTTCTTACTGAGGTTGACCAGGGAGTTTTTTCCTGTCATGGGATTTTACTCCTTTTTGCAACAGTTTCTTTCTTCTGTTGTAGAATTTGTTTATGGCAGAGGACCACCAGATTGGCTTCCTTTTTTGGAGGATAGCATCTTGGTTCTATTAGGAATTGCATGATCCATGCACTCGTGTAAGTGCTTATAAAGTGCATTTGTTTAGGATTCAGCAGTCGTACCTCTATTGTCCGTCTGCATGGGTGTCATGAAGTTTGCCACTTCTGTCTTAAGAAGTGTGAAGTTGGCTTTTGAGAAGTATTTTATGGTGGTTTCCCTATTTGGGGGTGGGGGCAGGATGTGGATGCCCTGGGGTGATTAGCTTGTGGTCGGATCTGACCAATGAGGAATTGACCTCTGGTGTGGAACACTGGTTGCCCATGTTGGTAATGACCAGGTCTAGGATATTGCTGCTCCTGGTGGGGGTGTGAATAAGTTGATCCAAGGTGTTGGAATTTATGAATTCCAGAAAACGTTGAGCAAAAGAGTTGGTACATGAGTAGTTTTCCCAGTTAATGGTGGGGTAGTTGAAATCTCCCATTATTGGGGTGTTGGGTTGTACCTAATACTTTCCAGTGTATCAAGAAATGAGGAGTGGGAACCCTGGGGCATGGTGGGGGGTCTGTAGCAAGCTACAATTTGGATTGTGGTCTTGCCCAGGGTTAGTTGCACTTGGATAATCTCGGATGCATTATGCTGTGCAACTAGCCTAGAGGTGTGGATATCCTTAATGAATATGGACACACCTCCACCTTTAGTGTTTTGTTCCGGGTTAGGTGGCTGAAAGGTGTGGTATGAATTATAGCCTGGTAATGCAGGGGTGCTCTCTGGATCTTTGAACCAGGTCTCTGTCACTGCACAGATGTCAATGTTCTCCATTTTAAGGAGTGCCTCGAGTGAGTGCATTTTGAGGTTTAGACTTCTAGCATTGAGTAGCATTACCCTCAGATTTTGCTTGCTTGTACCTGTTACGGTGGTGAATTTGTCATTTGAACCTTGCCTAAAAAAGGCACTATAGGGGTGACAAGAGCCTTAGCCAGTATCCGGAATCCCAAGGGTGACAGGTGCAGGCCATCTCTGGCAAAGCATCGGGGTCTGTCGATCATGTCGTCCCAGGCAGACAAATACTGGATCCCCTTAGAATGACACCAGAAACTTAGCCAATTGTTGAAGTCAATCATTTTGTCCTTGTACTGTGGTATCATTCTGGGTGATAGCAAGATGCTACTCAGGGCTAGGGTCATACCTGCCTGGGCTACAAGATCAGAAAGCTCCTCCATGTCTCTTTTCATGTAGTCCAGGGAGGTATGTCTCAGGTCATAAACACCAACATGGACAATGACAGTGTCATATTTGCACTTGTTGTGGAGTGACCTGAGTGCATGTGTTATGTGGCGGATCCTGGCACCTGACAGGCAGCTGACAGTAACTTTCTCCTTGTTTAGCCTGGTGAGTAGAACATCAGTGTGCCTGACTATAGAGTCACCTGTGACTAGAGTGTTGGGTACGTTGTTATGCCTTATGGGCTGTGGTTGAGTGGCACACTGAGTTTGTGGGCTATGTGTCATTTGGGTTGTGTTGGGGAGTGGAGTTTGCTTGCGTTTCTGGTCCCTGATGCTTGGGCAGGTTTTTATTGAGAGCCTTCGTGAATGTAGTTGTGTGTTTTGTGTTTCTATGTGTGTGTTTTGGTAGTATAGGTTTTGAGGGACTATGTGATGAGTGTGGTGTGGTGAAAGTGTTTACCTTCTCCTCTTGACTGTCTAGTCCAGTCTTGGGTGAAGAGAGCTTTGCTTCCAGTTTGGCTATATAAGTGCATCTCTCACAGGTTGTAGTGTTGGGTGGTAGGAGGAGAGGGTTTTCTGTGTACATGAGGCAATTGCTGCATTGCCCCAAGATGCCCAGATTCATCAGGTAGATAAGAGAAATCACCGGGAGCTGACCCTTAGATATGCCTGGATAGGTGCTTATTTATTAAGTACTAAAAACTGCTTTCCACTAGACAAGTGAGGAAAGTTGAGTGCTGTAGTAATTTGCAGCTTTTTTAGTGCTTACAAGTTCTGAACAAGGGCTGAGTTCAAATAAACAGATTTGAGTGCTGAAACTAGAAAACTGGCTAGTTCTAGGAAACAAAATTAGGCTAGAAGGCTTCCCTCCAACACAGAAAGGCTTGGGGGCTCAGAAGCCTAAAAACAGTCTAGACCACTTACAGGAAAGGCAGGAAACAAGCTTAAATGTTTTTTTCTTTCCCATATGCTCTCTTTGTACACAGTAGGAGTGCCTGAAATCAGAATATGATCTCACTGCACTCAGTTGAGTGAGAAAATGAGATGAGCTTAGAAGGAGTATCCAAACACAAATTTAATAGAGGGGGGGCAGTTTCAAAGCCACCAAGATTAACACCAAAACAAAAACAGGGAGGGTGGGTGGAGAACTAACTGAAAAGACAGAGTCAAAACTTCCAGTTCAGTTAATATTCAATGCAACACAAATAAATCAATTAAAATGATGTATTATTCGAAAAAAGTGCAGATAAAAGGTACTTAAATTCTCTTATACATCCAGTTGAATACAGCTAGATCTTAGCCGGCCAAAGCTCAGGTTTTAAGCAGAAAATATTCATAAATGTACCACTTAAATAGGCAGTAACAGAATATCAATGAATGAGACTACCCCTGCCTGCAATTACTAACAGGCAATAAAAATCTAGCAAGCACTACAGAAAAACAGAGTCAAAACTTCGGGTCCAGTTAATATTCAATGCAACACAAATAAATCAATTAAATGCTGTATTATTTGAAAAAAGTGCAGATAAAAGGTACTTAAATTCTCTTATATATCCAGTTGAATACAACTAGATCTTAGCTGGCCAAAGCTAAGGTTTTAAGCAGAAAATATTCCTGAGCTGGCCAAAGCTAAGGTTTTAAGCAGAAAATATTCCTAAATGTACCACTTAAATAGGCAGTAACAGGATATCAATGAATGAAACTACCCCTGCCTGCAATTATTAACAGGCAATAAAAATCTAGCAAGCACTACTGAAAAAACAGAGTCAAAACTTCCAGTTCAGTTAATATTCAACGCAACACAAATAAATCAATCAAAATGCTGTATTATTTGAAAAAAGTGCAGATAAAATGTACTTAAATTCTCTTATATATCCAGTTGAATACAGCTAGATCTCAGCCGACCAAAGCTCAGGTTTTAAGCAGAAAATATTCCTAAATGTACCACTTAAGTAGGCAGTAACAGGATATCAATGAATGAGACTACCCCTGCCTGCAATTACTAACAGGCAATAAAAATCTAGCAAGCACTCCTGAAAAACAGAGTCAAAACTTCCAGTTCAGTTAATATTCAATGCAACACAAATAAATCAATTAAAATGCTGTATTATTTAAAATGGTGCAGATAAAAGGTACTTAAATTCTCTTCTACGTCCAGTTGAATACAACTAGATCTTAGCCGGCCAAACGTTAATTTAGAGGAAAGTACTTTAGTAGTTGTAAATGACAGGGGGGGAGGGAGGAGGGTGTGTAGTAGATGTAGAATGGAGAATAGGACTTAAATAATTCTACCAGCTTATGGTATAAATGGTAAAAGTCTGGAGATAGGTGGTAAGACTAGGTTTATATGGTAAAATGCTGCTACCTAGTGGCAGAGAGAGATAGTATAAAGTAGGGATAAGCAGTTTGTTTATATAGTAATGTATTCTGGGTTTGAGAGATACCAGAGAGGGAAGAGTGGCAAGTGGTCTGCGGTAGGCTGCTGAGAACCACACACACAGATGGGCAGCTAGTACATGTGAGTATTAATAGATAGTGCGCAACTAGTTAGTTGTGGGCTACATACATTCAAAGTCTTTAGTGGGGAAATTCATACAGCAGTAGCTCTCTTATGCCTGGCTGGCAGGTAACAATTCTGGGTGTCTTCTTGGGTTTAGCCAGAGGTATCTTTGTACCATAAAGGGAGGGAGGGAGTACCCAGGATGGTTTACTGAAAAAGAGAGAGGGAGACAATGAGTTAGGTACCTGGGAGTGATACATGAGAAGGTTGAGGGAAACAGGCAGAAATTAAGTGAAGAATCTGAGGAGAAATAGGTGTGGAGAAAGGTAAATGTGGAGGGAAAGTAAAGTTAGAGAGTTAGCTTGTAAAAAAAGCTGCAGACAAAGGCCAAACAACAATTCAGGCAGGCAAAACACTTATAAATGTAGTCCAAGCAATATACAACTCTATACTCTATACTGTATAACTCTATGATTATAGTCCAAGCAAAGTACAAGTACTCTAGCCCTTTTAGGGAGGAAGGGTTTAACTGCATTAGGTAAATATATGCACCAGTAATCAAATACAGTTACAGCAGAGCATAAGATACATACACATATCCACATACAGTACATTTGCAATGTATGAGAGTAACTAAATCAGTGAAATTATGCAAGTACAGTATCAGTAAGTAAACAGTGCAATTATGCAAGTACAGTGTTAGTGAGGATACCAGCTTGAATGGAGAGAAATATTAGCTATACCTTGCAAAAACAGCAGTATTTACTGTGTGAGAGCTATTCTGCCCATATGCCTTGTTCACAGCTAATAATTAACAAAAACTGATATTTACTAAGCAGGAAAAAAATGCCTTTAGCACTCAGGAAAGCAGCATAGGTACCTATTACATATATAATCGCAGGCCGTTAAATAAAACAGCTGTCTATACCCCCATTTGTTGGCGTCCCTTGCTAGTCATCTTGCCTGGCAGGCTGGGCTCAATTAAAAATAAATCAGAACAGCTCAACGAGCACTCAGGAAAGCAGCATAGGTACCTATTACATATATAATCGCAGGCCGTTAAATAAAACAGCTGTCTATACCCCCATTTGTTGGCGTCCCTTGCTAGTCGTCTTGCCTAGCAGGCTGGGTTCAATTAAAAATAAATCAGAACAGCTCAACGAGCTCCTCTAGCCCCAATAATATGTTAACAAACTCCACTAGTAAACTACAAATGCCTTAGTTGGCATCCTTATGCTGGTCGTCTTGCCAGCAGGCTGAGTTCAATCAAATATTTACAGAAATAGCCCAACGAACTCCTCTGGCCCCAATAACAAGCCAATACAGCACAACAATCTCCACCAGCAGACTACAATCACCCTTGTTGGCATCCTAATGCTGGTCGTCTTGCCAGCAGGCTGAGTTCAATCAAATATTTACAGAAATAGCCCAACGAACTCCTCTGGCCCCAATAACAAGCCAATACAGCACAACAATCTCCACCAGCAGACTACAATCACCCTTGTTGGCATCCTAATGCTGGTCGTCTTGCCAGCAGGCTGAGTTCAATCAAAAAAATGTAGAAACAGCCCAACTAACTCCACTGGCCTCAATAACAAGCCAATACAGCACAACGATCTCCACCAGCAGATTACAAACGCCCTTGTTTGTGTCCTTATGCTGGTGGTCTTGCCAGCAGACTGAGGTCAATCACAATTAACACACCAGTACAATGGACTCGTCTTGCCCCACTAGTAATCTGCTACAGCACAATGAACTCCATTGGCATACTACAAGTGCCCTTGATGGCATCCTTTGCATGCTTTGCCAGCAGGCTGAGTTCAGTAAAAAGCACAACAGCACAAATGAACTCCTCTAGCCCTAATACTAAGCAGATACAGCATAATGATCACCACTAGCTATTTGCAAACACCCTTGTTGGCATCCTATGCTGGTCATCTTGCCAGCAGGCTGAATTCAAAGATAAAAAAACCACAACAGCACAACTAACCCTTCCAGCCCCTTTCATAAGCAGATAGGATACTGTCCCAACTCAGATGTACAGTGGCAATGGGCTAAAATGCAATCTGTTTAGGCATACAAATGCTTGTTATGTTATGGTCAAAAAAAGAACCACAACAGCACAACTAACACTTCTAGCCCCTTTAGTAAGCAGATAGGATACAATCCCAACTCAGATGTACAGCAGCAATGGGCTAATTTGCAATCTGCTTAAGCATACAAATGCTTGTTATGTTACGGTCAGCACTAGACCATTGTAATACTAGAAACCATATATCCAAGCAGTTATAATGTGTTAACAAACATTAAAGCACTATAAACTGTCCTAGACCGTTGTAAAACTAGAAATGAAGTATCCGAGCAAGTAATAATGTGTAAATATTCATGTAAAGCACATTAAGCTGTCCTTTGATGCAGACGTTGGTAAAAACCTACCATTAGTGAGTTAAGCAACCAAACCGCAGGACCGATGCAAGGGAGAGTGTGGACAGGATTCAAAAATGGCGCCTCAGACCCGGTCGGCTATTAGTAAACATTCCAGGTGGGAAAACCTTGATAAAGATGTGGTAAGGCTGGAGGAGTGGAAAGTGGGTGGAAAGAATACTTGGGAGGAGGAGGAGGGCTCAGGAGAATCGGCTACAGCAGAAAGAGTATCAGTAACTGCAGAGATATTAACTAAAGCAAGTAGATAAGCAGTACTTTAATTTAGAGGAAAGTACTTTAGTAGTTGCAAATGAGGGTAGTTTCACAGGGAAGGAGGGAGGTGTGTGTGTGTAGTAGATGTAGAATGGAGAATAGGACTTAAATAATTCTACCAGCTTATGGTATAATGGGAAAAGTCTGGAGATAGGTGGTAAGACTAGGTTTATATGGTAAAATGCTGCCACCTAGTGGCAGAGAGAGATAGTGTAAAGTAGGGATAAGCAGTTCCTTTATATAGTAATGTATTCTGGGTTTGAGAGATACCAGAGGGGGAAGAGTGGCAAGTGGTCTGCGGTAGGCTGCTGAGAACCACACACACAGATGGGCAGCTAGTACATGTGAGTATTAATAGATAGTTCACAAGTAGTTAGTGTGGGCTACATACATTCAAAGTCTTTAGTGGGGAAATCCACACAGCAGTAGCTCTCTTATGCAGCCTGGCTGGCAGGCAAGAATTCTGGATCTCTTCTTGGGTTTGGCCAGAGGTATCTTTGCACCCTAAAGGCAGGGAGGGAGCACCCGGGATGGTTTAATTCAAAGTCTTTAGTGGGGGAAATCCACACAGCAGTAGCTCTCTTATGCTGCCTGACTGGCAGGCAACAATTCTGGGTGTCTTCCTGGGTTTTTCCAGAGGTATCTTTGTACCCTAAAGGCAGGGAGGGAGCACCCAGGATGGTTTAATTCAAAGTCTTTAGTGGGGAAATCCACACAGCAATAGCTCTCTTATGCAGCCTGGCTGGCAGGCAACAATTCTGGGTGTCTTCTTGGGTTTGGCCAGAGGTATCTTTGTACCCTAAAGGCAGGGAGAGAGCACCCTGGATGGTTTACGTTAGTGAGTTAAGCAGCCTAACCGCAGGACTGATGCAAGGGAAAGTGTGGACAGGATTCCAAAAACATGTTTCGACCAATCGGGTTCACTCAATACGTGTTCGCCGTTTACAATTTTCGATCATGCGAAAGGAACCCATGATTTTATGGCATTTCACTAGTGCTATGACATGTATGTAAAGAGATAAAAGTATAAAATAATAGTTTGCAGCTGGAAGAGATTTTGATTTACTTGAGTTTTGAGTACTATATATTATTTATAAAGTTAGCAAAGTTGTCGAAAAGACAATAGGAGAGAAATAAAAAGAAGTTACATTACCCTCTGTATGATTACACATTATTTAAAAGGAAGAAAACAAGAACTTGCATGAAATGTGAAGTTATGTATAATTATTTGTCTCTGGGTTTCTTTTTTCTTTAATAGATGAGCTATTCTAATACTAACTGTCAGACAGCCCTCCAAATTGTCCATTTCTCCTTCAGGACAACATAGTTTCATTTTTTCTCACACCCTTCAAAGACAAGAACTAGACAAAGCATTTGCTATAATTTTGTTTATATGAACTGTTATCTGGTTTAAACCTTCATTTTGTGCAGATTTTGATCCTTTCTATATGCCCCCATCAAAAGGATCAAAATGAGGAATGTTATTTGTTATACCAGGTTAATTAGAAGAGCATGATTCTGAAGCCACAAAACACTTAAAACTTCATTCAGTATTTTATCACTTTGGAGGAAAACGCTTCTCTTTGGACTGTCTCTCTTTGGTTTGCCCTGGCATTAAATTTAGACCAAGAAATAATAAACAGAAAATTGAAACAATTACTTCCTTCAGCTTTTCCCAAAGATACTCACTATCACGGGAGATTCTGTTAAGATAACAGATCTATTTAGTGAAGTTATGTTCAGACAACAGACCACAACTATTGAGGGAGATTCTGTTCAGAAAGCAAGCAGAATCTGTACCTCATAGTATTACACCACTCTAGGCTTTGTGAAGTCTGGTAGAAATGCTTCTCTCCCTTTACCCTTCCTTCCAGAGCAGCTCAAGGTCATATGCATATTTACAATCACTGCTTCAGAAAGAAAGGCAGCGCTTGGGATGAATATAGAAAGGCACTGACAAATACTCTGCAAACAAGTGTCTTTTTTACTTTTTGACTTTTACTTCTGTGTTTTTTATTTCATTACTTTTTCTTTTAATCATTTGCAGCTGCAATCTGTAAAAGTGCATTTTGGCAGGAAGGAGTTAAATTACAACAGGAAAACATAACATGAAACTGAATTTGTATTTACTCAATCGTTCAAAATGCAAACTCCCAAGACTCCAAGGGCTTTGGAAGCCAGCAGATGTGTTTCTTTCTCTCTTGTCTCTAAGAACTGAAGGTAAGTCTGTCCTTGCAATCAGGATAAATAGCAGCTGAGGAGCTGCCATACAACCCAGATATAGCCATAAATTGCTGTAGGCATGAACTCCTATGTTATGGGCTGAATAGCCAGCTGGCTCTCAGATAGGACCCAGGAAATTAGAATAGAGGAGACCAACTTCACAAAGAGGCCAGTCACTAGTGGAATCCCTCAGGGGTCTCTGCTGGGTCCACTCCTTTTTTTGACATCTACTTCTTGTAAGTCAAGGCCAATGTCAACGGCCTGTAGCTCACCAGGTTTGCAGAGGATTTCAATCTAGGAGCAGTCATAAGATCCCACCCAAAACACTATCATCCTATAAGAAGGACTAACACAGACAAATGACTGGTGCTGGTGCTAAAGACATGGTTTAAAACTCAATGCCAACATATATATAAAAAGTACCTTTTGGAAAGTCAGCCACCCTAGGAATAACCTCATCAATAACACATTCCTAAGAGTAGAATCTGTAGTCAAGGATTCGGATATGCATGTAGATAGTTACCTGTCTTTCAACCAACATGTGTTTAAGGTAGTAAAAAAATCATTCTATATTGCTCAACTTATAAGCAAGGACATGACAACTAGGTCCAAAAAAGTCATTGTTGCTGTGTAGTCAGCCCTTATCAGACCCATCATTGAGTACAACACCCCCTTCAGTACGTACCTGACCAGGCACATGCAACAACTGGAATATCCACAGTGACTTCTCACAAATAAATACAAGGTGTAAACAGCATGTCTTATGCAGATTGACACAACGTCCTATCTCTATACTGTGTTTCCTATAGACTGTTGAGGGGAATCTATGCCTGGCATACAAGGCATTCATGTATCCCACTCTGATGGACCTTATGCATATCTGCAAAATGAATAACATCAGAATTATGCAATCTAGGGATTTAAACATTGCTTGTGACATAAATAGTAAACACTGGAAGGAAAGTTATGTGTCTAAGAGAATTCCCAATCTCTGGAATGGGCTTCCCATCTATGTGAAGCATAGCTCTTCCATTACCATATTCAAGAGAAACCTAGACCGGTGTATGGGAAATTGGAAATACACCAAAGGTCTTCTACCTATATCTCTAATGAACAAAGGTAGCCTGTAAATCTTGCCCTAGCTTACCTAGACCCATTAAAATAACCTCTAAGGCATATAAACTTGTGGGATACAGTTGGGATTCTTAGCTAGGCTTATAAAGGCTCCAGCGGTCATTAGAATGCCATGGACCTATGAACCTATATCTTAGGTTGAAATAATGGACTACAATCAACTACTGTAAGTTTCTGGAGTCCAGACAAGGCCACCTTTAGGATTATATACCACTGTCAATAGGTTGTGATGTTTTGAAGAGGCAGGAATGGGGGCAATAATATTGGAATACTCTTAACATTGTCTCTTTCCTAGTGACAAGCTTACATTTGTTTCATGGAAGGTAAAAATTGCTGCAGTCTACTGTAGCTTTTTTTTAGAAATGCTTTTTACCTCCAAGCTTGCTAAATATTAAGTTTTTCATTCAGTCTTATTTGTTCCCCCAGATTGGGTGTGCCAAGCATGGAGACAAGAGCCGACTGGAGGAGCTACCACCCAGGCATCCATGAAGGTGGTTTGTGCCCTTGTGGGGCAACAGTGAGAATTTTTTTTGGTGAGGCTTTAACCTCATTTCTAGCAGCTGACATGAACACCTGCATCACCCTCTCCGTGCATGTGCATGCAGCCATTACAAGCTTAGGATGGCTAAGCCCATGTTCCTTTCCATGGCCATTTTCAGTGCCATGATAATATTTGCTTTCATTAGGGGATTGGTTTGCAAAACAACCTCTCCCTCCTATAAATTGAGTAAAGCAGTGGCAGCTGCTTAATCCCATCTTACTCATCCTCCTTCACCTAGTACTTCCTACACCCAGGGTGCTATTCCAGTTTGAGTCATTTCAGTTGTAGATATGGATTTATCCTTCTGTGTTACATAGCTGGGCAGCTGCAGTCTGCTGTATGTGTGTAGTGTTAAAATGGAAACATGATATTTGTGCTTTCTGCTTTTTTAATAGTACTTAGCACAGGAATACCATTCTAAAGTGCTTTCCATTTTATAGTATTTCATTCTTATTACATATTCTGCGTCTTTCATATCCCTGCTTAACATTTACTGTAAAGGTTACAACTGAATGCTTGACTTGTCAGGGCACAGCTATAACACAGTTATGCTACACTGCTCAGAGTACATACTCAAGAAACCTCATGACAGCCATGTACAAATATGGCTGGTATATATAATACTGCACTTGGTAAAACATATTGTTTTAAAGCCTGGAAGGACTGATTGCCATACAGAAGGGTCTGCACTGTCTGATCTGCAATATTGTCTTGCCAAGATAACTTACTTTTAATTGTTTTGTTTTCAGTAAAGAATGAAACGCTACATTTTATTTTATTTTTTCTATAGTTAACCTCAGCAGTTTATAAATTACTGAGAAGGAACCCCATCCTACGTACCACTCAATAAACTTTGAGAAACTAGCTGCCTGGCTAAGCCGTTTAAAGCAAATCTTAGGTGGCTGAACTTTAAAGATTAATTTATAATGGTATGGTAATTAGTACGGAATTTTCATTAGCATGCTGGGTGCATATATTAACATATGATGTTATATCTACAGACTTCTCTATATATATATATATATATATATATATATATATATATATATATGAATACAAACATTTGTCAAAGACAAGCACAGGGTTTTACCACAAGTTGTGTGCGTCAATAGCACAGAGGTAAATCTCTGGTCAAATTTTCAGAACAGCCATCCTAATATCTTAGACAAGAAATATGGCAGCATCAGTGGGCAGCTTTGTTAGGTAGGAGGATTCAGTGGTCACTCACTGTGCAGCTTTGTTAGGTAGGGGGTTTCAATGGTCACTGCAGCTTTTTTAGGTAAGGGGATTCAATGGTCACTGTACACCTTTGTTAGGTAGGGGGATTCAATGGTCACTGTGCATCTTTTTTAGGTAGGGGTAGCGGGATTCAATGGTCACTATACACCTTTGTTATGTAGGGGGATTCAATGGTCACTGTGCAGCTTTGTTAGGGGGATTCAATGGTCACTGTGCAGCTTTGTTAGGTAGAGGTATTCAATGGTCACTATGCAGCTTTATTTTACTGATAGAATAGAATGCACATAATAATCATATAATGATGTTTTACCAGCAAAAGTGCAAAACCTCAATTCACCAAAGACTAAAGGGCAAACTAACAAAACACCTACATTTAAATAAAATACTTCATGTTTCTGTGGGGGATAATGTATAATTATTATTAGAAAAATCAGAACATTTTATTAATTGCAGATAAAGTGCTATTAAGTCTTAGCAGTCTGCAGTCAAATGTGCCCTGTTAAAACATTCACAGCCTTCCATGGCTGCCCTGAGAATTACTTACAAGTTGTGCTACAGCTCTTAGTACAAAGGAAAATATAAGTAAAATGAATTACTACTGTAAGTCAAAGTGGGCAACTAAATATCCCATCAGGTAGGGAAACAGGCATTAATCTACCAGGAAAGACATCTACATTTATTTTATTTAACATTTGCTGACCGGGAAAGACCGACTAGGTTCCACAGAGCCTGTTTTCAGCGGAGGCCCAGGGAGAAATGCTCCAGATGCATGTCTTTGGAATGTGGGAGGAAACCGGAGTACCCGGAGGAAACCCACGCGAGCACAGGGAGAACATGCAAACTCCACACAGAAGGCACCCCAGCCAAGAATCGAACGGGAGAACCTCTTGCTGTGAGGCGACAATGTTAACCGCTGCACCACTGCGCCGCCAGGACATACCTCAGCTGGCAAAAATAATCATAATCTAGATTAGCTACAAAAGTGCTAACACCATTATGCTATGACCAGATTCCATTTACATTATTTTTTGCACTTTTTGACTAACAGGAACTTCTGACTGGAGCAAAGATAGTGCTAATAGCCATACACTTTCATTCACTTCCATAAAGTGCCACATATCCTCTATGAGCCTGATAGGTTCACAGTGCATAAAATAATGGAAAATCTCATCTCTACCATCCAGCAGTTTGAACATATTCAAACCCCTATCCACTTTTAATGAGCAAAACAAGGAAACATTTTCTAAAGATAGTTATTATGTCTTACCTTGCTGGCATAGGTTCTTAATTCCACAAACGAAAGGTTAAAGTAGGCAGTAGTTTAACAGTTAACTTTTAGACAAAGTACTGGCTAGTAAACTGTGCAAGTTACTCCTAGAAATTCTGCCTTTTATGAGATCTCTTCCTTTCTTTCTTTCTCTCTTTCTTTCTTTCTCTCTTTCTTTCTTTCTCTCTTTCTTTCTTCTATAGAGATACACATTCACATTGCAAGCCAGATGAATTGATGTCACTTAACAGAAAAGAAAAGCCTTTTGCACTAAAGGGAGAGCACTAATGATAATGTTGCTATATGTCAGGCCTTATGCACTGGAAAAGGATCGTATAAGGACCTGTCATTAAGAGTGGGCAGGAGAAGAAGAAGCATTAATTACCTCTTAGAAGAAAGAAACTAACATTTTCATAGAATACAACCTGAAGAATTTTCTAAGAATATCCTAGGAGTTTACATACTGCTGTTCAAAGAGCTAGAATGTAAAAGATAACATAATCTGGGAACTGTTTGATTAGAAAGAAGAACATTTCTTGCTGTTATTAATTGACATAACTTCCTCAGAGGTTGCCACAGAAACTATACTCAGAATACAGAAACTTGACTTCCTGAATGTGATCATGTCACCTTGATTTTGTGTGTGAATATTTACCATTGCAGAACACAGAAAATCAACTACTTTGACATACAGTTTGTACTTTCTTCTGAAAGATGCTAATGCAACATGAAGTTACACTTATTGTATTGTAATATATTAAAGTTTTAAATGTTATAACTGTAGTATGTGCAGGCATGAACTTTGCAAAGCATTTGGTTTCATGATCTAACTTGAATAATCCATTCTATTTAAGTTTTACCAACAGAATCAGTAATACTGTGTGCAGATCACTGATCAAAGTGACAATTAATTGCCATCTGTAGTCAGGGAAAACCAGTGACGTCAGAAGACCTAGGACAGAAGAGAGTACTGGAGATAACATGGGTCTACTCAACAGAGGTACTGGGAACTAAGGCCGTATGGCACGATGCCAGGGTAATCCTATGGGCTAGGCTTGTAAAGGCTCCAGGGACATTAGACTAGTGCACACCTACGAATCTATGAACTTCTAGGGGAGAGGCATGTTAGAATGCTGCTTGAATGACCTCACACGGTGGGGTTACAATTCATATCTAGTGTTATGCTTACAGACACCTGTATCATTGCCTGTCACATTCTTAACAACAAAATATTATGGATGCCTACGCTTTCCATAAAATCATCAGGATTATTCAAAAGGTATTTCACAAAATCTTCTATCAATGAAACAGTAGCTAATAAACACAGAGATCAAAACCAGAAACAGCACCTGAAAACACTATGGTAGCTTTGTTGTTATGTTCCACTGGGATTGAGCCCTTTCACGTCACACCAAACAGCATAAAAAAAAACACTATAATGTGTGGGGCTATGCCGTCATGTACCACTGAGTTTAATATCCCCTCTAGGTCTCATCATGCAGTACCACTGAGGTTAAAGCCCCTTCGCCCCTTCAAGTCACACTAAATTGCACCAAAAACACTCTAATCTAGTGGGTATGCCTTCATACACCACCAAGGTTAATACCATCTACAGGCCACACCAAACAGCACCAAAACAACTGTAAGATGGGGGCATGTCCATAAATCCCACTGAAGTTAACAGTCCCCCAGGTTACACTGAGGAACACTAAAATACTGTACTGTGGGGTAACTGTGGTGTTACATACCACTGAGGTTAACTGCTCCATCAAGTCACACCAAATAATGCCAAAAACACTGTAATGTGGAGTTGTACCACTGCATATGACTGGGGTTAACAGGCCATCTATGTCATGTCAAACGGCACCAAAAAGACTGCAGTGGAGTCATGCCCTCATATACTATTGAAGTTAACAGTCCTGCCAAGTCACACCAAATGGCAGAAAAAACACTGTAATATGGGGTGCCATTCCTTCACATACAACTGAGGTTAGTAACTCTTCAAGGCTACATCAAAGCACCAGAGACATTGCAATGCAAGGGAGGATCATGCTCTCACACACCTCTGAGATGAACAACCCTTCCAGGTTACACATAGTAACACCCAGCCCTAAACCTACCCTGCCGCTAACTGTGCATATTACCTTAGAAAAAACCTTTCCATATCACTACCACTAAATAAGAAAGTGTCACACACACACACACACACACACACACACACACACACACACACACACACACACACACACACACACACACACACACACACACACACACTTGCAATACACTGATTCTATCCCCTTACCTAACCCTTACTCTAAACCTTAGCCTAACCCTAACTCACAAACACAAGCAAGGTCCCACCCCTAACACCAGCCCACTTACCTTTGTTTATGAAATAAACTGTCAGGAAAGTGAACTGTAAGTAAAATAACCTATCAACATTCTGATACAGCACTTCATTGGACACTGCTAACTAACTGCTAACCAACTGCCCTGGGTATCACAAACCCAGATCACAATGTGAGACACACATTAAAAATTACATAAAAAAGTGATTAGTAAAAACAAGAAACCAGAAAATAGTAAAATAAGCATTTTTGCCCAGAATCTTCCCCTATGTGACGGCCACTGCCTGTGTTTGTGTGTGTGTGTGTGTGTGTGTGTGTGTGTGTGTGTGTGTGTGTGTGTGTGTGTGTGTGTGTGTGTGTGTGTGTGTGTGTGTGTGTGTGTGTGTGTGTTTGTGTGTGTGTGTGCGTGCATGCGTGCGTGCGTGTGTGTGTGTGTGTGTGTGTGTGTTTATATAGTGCACCCACAAAAAAAAAAAAATATATATATATATATATATATATATATATATATATATATATATATATATAAAATCATCATAAACAGGGTACAAGCTTTAAATCCTGCACTGCAGTCACAAATGTATTTAAGGGGGGACTGGCTTTAAGAACTTATGTCAAAATGCATATAAGGGCCAACACCTGTGACAGCCAAATAAGCTGTACATTGACTGTCTTCCTAGTATTTCAGCCAAAGTATGAGCCCAGTGCTTTCTAGAGCTAAGTTACCAAACATAACTGAGAAATAAACAATCTGGTTATATATACATACATACACTATTCCCAGGAATAAACAATCTGTGTATACATAGACACTCACACTATTCCCAGGAGGGACTACTGATAGCAGCGACAATGGAGAAAATTGGACATTGTGTCTCAGTCCAGAATACAGATAAAGTGTTTTTCTTTATAGTTTCATGCAGCTGTAAGTGTTGTCTAACTGAAAAAAAGAGTATTACACTATAGTTATGCAAATATGTAATACTCTCTGTGTCCAGTAACTAAAGGGGTAATACCTTTCCCATTTAGTAGTTGTGCATGGCAACAGTAAGAATGCATAATGTTTTCTGTAACTTTTACTTGCAGGAATAAAAAGCTGCACTGAATAAATTAAAATAAATAATATATATATAAATATATAAATAACTAAATAAAAGGTTGACTAGAAAAAAACTTCAAGGAAATAACGTACTCACATTTCTGTGCTACATTTATGTAAAAAAGAAACATATGCTTAAATTGTTAGTATAATAAAATAAAGGAATTCACTTAATATTTTCTCATGTTGAAAGCTATGTTGTCTCAAGCAGAAAATAATGGGAAAAGGAAAGTGAAAACCATAGCTGTATTGTAATATGGCTCATGAAACAAGAGCAAATAATTAAAGATCATTCCTTACATCCGTATAGCAAAAAGTATCAGCCAGCATTAAATTCTTTCAACATTAAACTTGTTTTGTTTGCATATTACAGTACAGTAATGGCATATTCCAGTTCATTAAACATAAATAAAGCGATAATCCTTATAAATATTTGTTAATATTATTAACACATTTTAATTGCCTGCACCCATACATCAGCTACATTTCTGTACTGCTATTGTTTTCACTACCTGCTTTCCACTGCTTTGTATTTGCCCGACCTATGAGAATGTTCAGAACATTATGGCAGTACCTGTCAAACTACTCATGACACAATAACATTCTAACCAGTATGCAAACACACTGGCAAGATTCAGTGTTCTCCATTATCATCTGATACCTTCTCAGTGACAATACCACCTTGCCTGTAGTCACAGTATGCTGGAACTCATCAGACTGCTAATCTGATGCCAAAGTCTCAGTTGTTGATCACTCTTTTAATGAGTCAACAAATATTACATAATGATATGTAATCACTAGCAATCTGTCTTCAAAAAGTTGATAGCAATAGTCACATCCATGCTGAAAGAATATCTTTCATTAGAAATATAAGCTATCTCAGCCACAAACTTTGTCAAATACATAAATGTCAGTTCTTTACTTTTAAAAACTGTCCAATAATACATAAAGAACAGTATTTCAGTTAACCAGAGAAATAATAATGTCGTATCTGATATTTTTTTAAGAATTTTTTTTATTAATTTAACATATTTACAATATATGCACAGAAAGGAAGAAATTCAACATCCCATGCTGATATACAATGTTAGGAATACAGTGAATCATCAAGGTAACCTTATACAATTAATATATTAAGAGTCTTGATATTTCAATAGCAACATTTCAAGGCTATCCCAACCACTAAAAGTATTAGTATGATTTATAGATCTTATTCTGATCAGTCCTTTTTCAGTTTTACATAGTACTGCTGTTAAATTTAAAACATATTTAAATCCATGAATTGAGTTTGATTTCCAATATTTTGAAACAACTTTTCTAGCAACTGCCAAAAGACTCCAAAATATTTTTTTTACTTTTATAGATACAGGAAGTGGAACATTCATTACTGATCTAGTTAAAGAACAATTATCAGAACATAACCCTTAAAAACATGCTTATCTTTTCCTAATATACATTTAATTTTTTTGTAATCCATAAACATGTATATCCAGTTAGCTTTTACATCTTTATTGTATCTCCAACATTTTTCCCACACCGATGAGGCCCATAGTGGTAGGCAATGGTTGGGTAATTGAAAAAAATATCTATATATATATATTGAGAGCATTTTAGGGCCATTGTAAGAAAAATACCTACCATACTTAGGGATAGTTACCAGTTAGTTAATGAACTAACTACTTTTACTGATGGAAGTAGGAGTCCATCTTTTCTTCTGGTGACTTTAGATGTTAAAAATCTATTTACATCTATTCCAAATGAATATGGTGTTGAAGCAGTAAGGGAGTTGTTATGTTCAGCCAATGACATTGATACTAATGAAGAAGTTCTTGTCTGCACATTACTTGAGATTGTATTAAATAACAACATTTTCATGTACAAGGACAGACTGTTTGCACAGAGATGGGGGGTTGCCATGGGCACCCCCTGTGCAAATTCCTATGCAAATCTGGTAGTTAACTATTGGGAAAGGAAATTCCTTTTTGATAATACTTCTGTTGCACAGATGATTTTCTATAGGAGATTTGTAGATGATGTGCTACTTTTCTGGAAGGGTGGTGTGGATGAGCTCAAAGCCTTTGTTATTTGGAAACAACGACGAGTTTTCTAATGTTTACCCTGGATTATTCATATAATCAGGTTGATTTTTTAGGTATTAGTATAATTAAGGACCATAGTGGTAATATCTCCACATCTCTATTCAGGAAGC